>NC_067482.1:11755856-12055856 GCF_947179515.1 Apodemus sylvaticus | reverse complement strand
GTGTTTATAATCTCACACAACAATTTCAAGTGTTGATCTACAAGGTATGACTGCTCTTCCCCTTCATCAGTTTCTCTCCGCATCACCCACTGGCTAACAGAAGTTTGCCTTTTGAAGTATGAATATTGTACTTTAAATCAAGTATGCTCATCAATTCAAACTTGAAAAAATTATTCAACTTGGGGCCGCATTTCAATTACTTCATATTTCTGCATATATGTAACTTTGAAGTATAAAATTTATAATGAAAAGACAAACATTAAAGAAGCACTAAAAACACACAATATCAAAACATCCCTTCCTTTATGTTGCCTGTATGATGCCAGCTAACAGAATAATACAAGAGCAATTACCACTCTGACAAAAGTAATGGCACCTTTCAATGGCCAGATTGGATATTTTAACAATTTTAGATAAATATCATCAGGACCATTAATACATGGCTATAAATCCATATTAAATCCTCATGTACTTTTGATCCTGGAGCCAGTCTGTCTATATCTATCAATGAAGGGGCCATTCCTCTAGTACATTAAAGAAATCATAAGATAAAAAGTTGCAGTTGGTTTGTCACAAATCAAAAAGTAGATACTTAGCTGTCACAGAAACAGAATTGCATGAATTTTGGGATGCTATTTAGATATAAAAATGAAACAGCTATGTATCCCTTTACCAGGCACACACTTACCTCCTTTGGTGCAGAAGGCTGTGGGGGAGGATCCTTGATAACCTATCACAAAATAGAACAAAACAAAATGTAAAAGTTTCCATTGCATAAGAAAACTAAGAATGTACAAAACAATGACTATTGTGGCAACTCCAGAGATGGGGTTAAGATTTATGACAAAACATAGTCAAATGAAGCTGACATAAGGTTATGAAGTCTATATCCCTTTATTAAGAAGGGAGTACTTTTATCTTTACCAGCATGCATATCCAAAGGAAACACTACTGTCAGCACTGCACTCAGTAAGATCAAAGCCAACCCAAATTTCTTCCCAATGTTCCATGCTAGTGTTCATTCTTTCCAGAAGCAGACTACAAACGACAGAAGAACCTATGATCAGTTTCTTCTTTCTAGTACTTTCTCCAAATCCTTCCTAGGTCCAACAAATTCCTTGAAATATTTTTCTACCTTATCTCTTGCCATGGATTTCCATCTTCTCAAAAACGGGTTATAATTTCTATGATATTCACAGACACCTCTATGTTCTTCCCCAAAGTTTATCAGAGAGTTCTTGATTTTATCTAGTTAAAAGGAAATCTCCTTGCAAGTGCCAATACAAGTTCCATGTGTGCCTTGCCTTCCCTCTGTGTTCCCATGATTCATCAGAGTGGGGTTGGTACAAAACATTAAGGATTTAAGGCAGAAGGGAAGGGAGAGAAATCAGGAGAGGAAGGTGAAAGGGGTGGAAAGTGAAAAATATGAGGAGGAAAAGGTAAGAAGAAAGGAAAGAAGGAAGCAGGAGTGAGGGAGGAGATAGAGAGGGAAGGAGGGAGGAACTACAGAAAAGAGGAAAGATGAAGAAAGAAGACAGGATTATGTTTTTCCATTCTTGCTGTCACACCCCAAAATCAAGGACTTAGAATTCCCCCAAATTTAAAGATGGCAAATACACTCTTCAGTCATGAAAAGTGCACACAAACCTAAACTTCAAAATTCTAAAAATTCCCTACCTAGTAGTGGTTCCAGTTATGCTTGGTCCACTGCAATAGAGAAATTCACTGCTCCATAAAGCATCATTTGACTGGCAAGAAATTCATCATTTGAAAGGTTTTTAGAACCCAGGTATCCCTCAACGGAAGAATGGATGCAAAAAATGTGGTATATATACACAATGGAGTACTATTCTGCCATTAGAAGCAATGAATTCATGAAATTCTTAGACAAATAGATGGGGTTGGAGAACATCATACTAAATGAGGTAACCCAGTCTCAAAAGATCAATCATGGTATGCACTCACTAATAAGTGGATATTAGCCTAGAAAATTGGAATACCCAAAACATAATCCACACATCAAATGATGTCCAAGAAGAATGGAGGAGTAGCCCCTGGTTCTGGAAAGACTCGGTGTAGCAGTATAGGGCAAAACCAGGACAGGGAAATGGGAAGGTGTGGGTAGAATAACAGGGGGAGGGAAGTGGGCTTATGTGACTTTCGGGGAATGGGGGGCCCTGAAAAGGGGAAATCATTTGAAATGTAAATAAAAAATATATCGAATTAAAAAAAGAAATAAAAAGGTTTTTTACCCCAAACAAAGCCAAAACTTCTCTTTCTAATAGATTCCACGCTTCAGCCCTAGTCTTGGAGTCTGGAAAATGTGTGTACACATGTGCACATACACATACAACACACACAACACACACAGCACATATAGCATCACCCAAACACATACAACACACACACACACACACACACACACACATACATGCACACACACACACATTTTTTTTCTTTCTAATGGAAAGAAATTCCTGGTTTTAGAGGCTAGAATATCTACTGCATTTCTATTGAGTTTATAGTTGGGAGCTAAAGACATAACCCATTTTTAATAAAATGGTTACATGTTACCCAGGTTATTCTGTTCATTTTCTTTAGTATATATTCATTAATCGATATCACAACTACAGTTTCCTTAAGCTAAAATAACATTTTTTATCCGATATATTCTTTATTTACATTTCAAATGATTTCCCCTTTCCTGGATCCTCCCTCCCCAAAAGTCCCATAAGCCCTCTTCCCTCCCCCTGCTCCCCAATCCACCCCTTCCCACTTCCCTGTCCTGGTATTCCCTTACACTGCTGCACTGAGCCTTTCCAGGACCAGGGGCCACCACTCCTTCCTTCTTCTTGGGCATCATTTGATATGTGCACTGTGTCTTGGGTATTCCAAGCTTCTAGGCTAATATCCATTTATCAGTGAGTGCATACCATGAGTGTTCTTTTGAGACTGGGTTACCTCACTTAGGATGATGTTCTCCATTTCCATCCATAAAATAACATTTTTAAATATGGGTCAGCAGTTAACTCAATGGTGTTTGGGGGCAAAGCAGTTGGGGCCTCATGCTTCCTGGCCTCTTCTCAGCATTTTAATTGATGGGTTTCAAAAAAAGAATACACAAGATTGGTAGGGGAAGCTGATGGGGGGGTGGAGAAACCGGAAGGGGAGGAGTCAGGAATAGTAGATTTCATCAGAACACAATATAACCATTATGATAGGCTCAAAAAGTAAAAAGCTATAGAAGGGAAATATTAATAATACTAGTAGCCATGCTTGTGGTAGTCTATCATTATACTATATTTTCACCACTGGGTGCACGAAATTCTTTCAGTAAAAATTAAACAACTGGCTTCTTTCGGCCCCTTTAGTAAGTCTTCATTCTAACCTGTGTAACTGAGCCAATGTTCTTCTAACAGAAGCTTAATCAATCATCCCCCTGAGTCAAAATAAATTCAAAGTTCCAATGCACCTAGCTCAAATGAAGAAAGTATTAGATTTTATTGAAAGGCTTTGGAATTTGCATCTCTTTTGTTTCTTCATGCATTCTCCGGAATTCTCTCACCAGAGAAAGATCAAAATATACCCATCTCTTCCACTGAGACTGAATATATCTGAGATCACTTTCATTTCATAGTAAAGATTTCAAATTTCCTATTATAGCATGTACCTCTTGCACAGACAAATATAAGTAGAACCTCTAGCGTGATGATACCGTCCTGAAGATCACTGTCCAATTCCATCACTAACTCTTCCTTTTTATTTCCTAGAGGCTCACTAATAAAGGGGAAATTTGAGTCTTACATTAAGATCGTTCTGTGAGGCTGTAGAAATTGGCTCAGGAATTAAGAGCAATTACTTCTCCTGCAGAAGGCTCACAACCACCTGGAATTCTAGGTCCAGGGGAACCAACACCCTCTTTTGATCTCTTTAAACTCTTTTACTTATGTGGCACACATGCATAAACTCAAGTACACATGCACAAATACACACACCCATACACACACACACAAAAACACACACACAAACACAAAAAAATAATTTTATATTAAAAAAAAATCTTTATGTAGTCACTTCTAATCAAACTTATCCAAGACAAGAAGTACTTGTTTCTGTTTTACTGGGAAGCTTTTACTTTTCCACAATCCACATTATGGAAATACCAAGCCTCTTTGGAGCAGGTTTACATGACCCAGCTGTTCTCTTGTCTAAATTCTGAGGTCTCTGTGTGATAGGTCATCAGTCTCCAGAATGCTCTGCCTCAACAGTCTATCTACATGTATCTTACTGCAACCAGACTGATAATCCCCCTAATCCCTTCAGATATATGGACATCAGTGTTTTAGATCATGATCAAGTTTCAAGTGAGATATTGATAAAAATATAAATTATAAAAAATATATTATTATATTTTTATATTATAATTTATTATGTCATCATTTTATTTTATATTAAATATAAAACTATATTTTATAATATAATCATAATAATTATTTAATATTATAATTTATATTAAATTTTATAATATATAATATAATATATATTATAAAAATGTAAATAATGATGGAAAGAGCTCCATCATAGTAAAATACCACCAATTTCAATGAAATCATCAACATTTTTTTCTCTGTTAACCAATGAAGCTAGAGAACTAGTGAATTCAACAGGAGTAAGGGATGCATGAGATCATACCAATTTTCAACATCTTGGAATACATTGGATTAATATTAGGTCCTCACCAACATGAAAAGGCTTATAAGAAAATAAAAATACATACATCGCAATATTTCTGATAGGTCTCTTGTTCCTATGACTTTGTATAATTACCTATCGATGTGTGAGCATGCATCTTACACTGATATCATTCCAGAACAGATTCTTTCAGAGGTTATTTCTTCAGGCAACATGAAAATATTTATGTGTCTGAGCAATTTTAAATTTAGAGAGATATTGAAGTCTGAAAGTACCCATGGTTAATAGTGAAAATGAAGCCTTATGTTCTACTTCAGTCAAGTGTCAGTCTACTGAGTAAAAAGACACACCCTTCATCTCAAGAAATGGTGGGAAGCTTTAGGACAGGACCCAGAACCCCCAGAACCAGGGTTGGAGAATGTTCTTACTAACAGTGTCTATCCTTTTCTTGTGTTGCCATGTGGTAGACATTCACATGAGCCAGCAAGATTACTTTGCTGATGCCCATCCTAAGTATAGCAAAACAGAAAGCTCTACTTCCAGCAATCACCCCCTCAGTATATACAAAGATAAAAAGATAAATTTAAAATTCAAGTCCATCACTTAAAACAATCTACCTCCAAATACCAAGTTTAGTTCCACTACATGAGATCCATTCACAGTAACGGTTTGAAGACCAAGGAAAAGTCTGTGATAGACCAGTTGTTTTCTAAGCAGTGCTGCTGGGAAATCATATATACCAGAAAATCAGTTATATGAATCATGTGCTAGAGATGAGGCTTACACCATTTCAGAGAAGCACTGCATGTCCGCCATTAAACCCACACCACTCAGAATTTTTAGGACAGGAGACAAACTAGTTCTCTTACTACATTTGAAAATGTTCCTCTGCATACTACCATGTGGCCTCCTAAGCAACAAAGAGGAAAGAAAAAGAAAATAATGTGTCACCAATTGTCCCTAAAGCCAAAAATTGACAGGAGTCTACATGAAAGCAGTAACCCCGCGTGCCAGTAAAATCAGTTTGTGGTTGAGAAAGAAAAACTTAGTGTGGTCCAAAAGCATTAAAAATAACAGTCGTGAGAAACTCGTTCTTACATTAAATAGTGTAAGAGCACATTTACTCGAGAGAAGAATGTATTCATGTGCACCATATTTCATGAGAATGTGCAGGTTTTAAAAGGCATAATATTGCCTGGTTGCCAGCATTTTTTCCACTTAGCATCCTTCAGCTCTGTATTGAAAATTCTGGAAGACACTTCCACCACTTTATGAACCATATGGAGAGTTTGAGTCTCCTCCAATTTTTTTTTCCGTTTGTTATTATCCTCATCGGAGTGGTGGGGGTGGGGGGGGATTACATCTCATCTCCTTAGCTGCTAGAATGAAGATTTCAGTTTGGAGGAGAGCCGATTTCTTAAAAAAAAATAAAAAAAAAAAAAGTTAGCTGCTTCAGGCAACAGTCCTTTTGATCGGCTCATTAACACTTTTCAAATGTTCGAATGATGTGGGCATTCTTTGCGCGAGGGAATGTCAGCTCGGGAGCCTGCAGCCAGCTTGATGCAATCATATGTTCTGATACTCAGAAAAAAAATAGTGAAAGAACTGTCAACATTGAACTGCTTTGGAGTTTTAAAATAAGATACAGTATAATGACTATAGACAAGTAGGATTTCAGAAGTAATTTTTGCCAGGAACTACAAGAAAACCATCTAAGTTCTACAAGCCTGCAGGCAACATGGAAAACACTCTGAGTACTTACAGTATTATATATAATATATATTAATTATATGTTTTATATACTATATAATATATATAAATCATTTTCACTTTTCTTCTTGACCAAACTATGGATCAAGGACTGATTTTTTTTTTGAGACAGGGTTGCTCTGTGTAGCCCTGGCTGTCCTGGAACACACTCTGTAGACCAGACTTGCCTCAAACTCAGAAATCAATCCGCCTGCCTCTATCTCCTGAATGCTGGGATTAAAGGTGTGTGCCACCACTGCACAGCAGGCACTGAAGTCCTAGGTTCCCTTAGATTTGCACTTGGAAAGTCCTTTCTGAATATCTTAGTTGAACACTGAAAATAGTCCAGTTATCTCATCCTTCTTTTCTCTCTTAACAAATTCACTAGTCTTCAGAAAATATTACCTTGAACAAACAAAATAAAATAAAATAAAAAACGGCAGTAGTCAGAAAGCTACACAGTAAACACAACCTTCAAAGGTCACATGGAACATGTGAAGAACAGTATAATGCCAGGAGTTATGAAAGATGCTGCTGTCATAGACCAAGAAGAATTTGATAGTGCTTCCAAAATGATGCTGTTGGAAACTATCACCATGGAAGCAATACATCCTAGCATCTATCACACTCTATTTCAACGAGGCAACTGAACATAAATCATTTTAATTAATGGTGCAAGGAAGGCATATTAAAATTTAAATTACTTCTGTTTTATTGCGCATTCCTCCCAAAAATCGGGCCTCTCTGAAAGTAACTCAATAAAGGTACCAGGAGCCCTCCTCAACAATAAAAAGCAAGTGCAATATAGAAGTGTTATTACTTGTAAAGGGAACAGCACAGCTGTTGCTGGCTAAGAAAATTATTCTATAGAGCTCTGGTCGGAAACACCACTATGAAGTTTAACTTGTAAGTAAATTGTTCCTTAAAAAGGCAACTTTTAAGTTGTTTTCTAATTTAAGAGTCACAAACCCTTTCTATAACATCCTAAGTGCCCTGAAGACACTTTGAATCAATGAATGTAACAGTGTTTCCTTGAGGATAGAGAACTTTGGCTAAGGACACTAGACCTACACCCACTGCATTGTTTCCTGCATAATCAACTGTATTTGCAGCTGTGTACCATGCTCATTGACAAGAATCCAGAAAGCCTCTGTTTGCCACCTCATTAGCCTTACATCTGTAATTCGGTGGAGTGTTTGGCTATCCCAAATGATGCTACTATCTGGCTGTCGTTTCTGCTGTCCTGTTTAGTCAAACGAATCTGCCAGAAACACAATATATCCTCTAAGCTACACAGTAATGAAAACATCTACATTTGTGATAGCTTATCGCCCTGTTGGAGCAGTTCACAAACACTACACAACTTACAGATGACTAGTGGTAGGGCCTGCTCATCCAGCGTTTGTGTAAGAGCTCTCTTGTTAAAAATATCAATAGATGGACTCCTGAGCCAAATTTGCTCCTGTTTCGGATTCTGTATGAGAGCCAGGTATGCAGAGGGCACAACCTGCGGCATTTTCAATCACAGTCACCCTTCCCTTTCATTTGTAAAGAGCTCTCCTTAAAATTAATGGCAAGATAGAATAAACGATCACAGTAAAAGTATCTTGAGTAGTCAATCTATAACAGACACATCTGCCTTTTCTTTTGTTTCTGATGCTCTACCGTAATAACCTGGTGAATCCTCAGAAACCTTCTCATACTAACAAAGAAAAACTTGAATGCATGGGATTTGGAGCACTTGAATAATATTGAAATTATAGTTATAAATATGTTCCATTTGTCAAATCTATTAAAAGTCTGTTACAGGAGCAGGTATGCTGTTTTATTAATTTACTAAATAATGAGACCAAGTAACAGACAGTACCTATTATATCTTTGAATTAGGTGTCTTAGTCAGGGTTTCTATTCCTGCACAAAACATCATGACCAAGAAGCAAGTTGGGGAGGAAAGTGTTTATTTATCTTACACTTCTACATTGCTGTTCAACATCAAAGGAAGTCAGGACTGGAACTCACAGAGGGCAAGAACTTGAAGGTAGGAGCTGATGCATAGGCCATGGAGGGATGCTGCTTACTGGCTTGTTATCCCTGACTTGCTCAGCTTGCTTTCTTATAGAACCCAGGGCTACCAGCCTAGTGATAGCACCACCCACAATGGGCCCTCCCCCCTTGGTCACTAATTGAGAAAAATGCCTTACAGCTAGATCTCATGGAGGTACTTCCTCAAGGGAGGCTCCTTTCTCCATAATAACTCCAGCTTGTGTCAAATTGACACAGGAAACCAGCCAGTAAAGTAAGTATACATGTAAAATACATTTTAAAATTATCTGAACTAGATGTGTTATAGAAACTGTGTTTTCTTTTCTTTTTTGGGGGGGAGGGAGTTTGTTGATTCCTTTTTTTTTTTATTTTCTATATTCTTCATTTACATTCCAAATGATTTTCCCTTTCCAGGTTCCCCCTTCCCCATAAGACCCATAAGCCCTCTTCCTCTGCCCATTCCCCAGTCAAACCCTTCCCACTTCTCTGTCCTGGTAATCCCCTACATTGCTGCATCAAGCCTTTCCAGGACCAGGGCCCTCTCCTTTCTTCTTCTTGGGAATCATTTGATATGTGTTTTTTAGTGGCGACAGTCTTCAGAACTCAGGATTTTTAGGGACCATAAGCAAAGAATGAAAGTAAATGATAGATTTCCATTACAAGTATATACAAAGACTTTTTCTGTATAAATTCATCATCTCTCTGCTAGAAAACCCCCTGTGGGTTGCATGTAGAGGCAACTCTGAGAGAGTTAAAAAAAAAAAAAAACTTCAGATTTTATTACAATGAAGAGTTCCAATTGGATGGAAATACTTAACCTGTGCTTTCTATTGTGTATTCATTTGTAAGAGACAAGTTTTGAGTGAAAATGAAAGAACCAGGCATGCTGGGTAACAACTACAAACTCCTTCCAGCACAATATGTTTCCACAGCCAACAGGACTTATTTTATAACAAGCAACAGAGCGCTCTATTTTAAAGTTGATGTGGGTAGATGCAGACACTACATCTCTCAGTGTCTGTGATGACATAGTTCAAGAAGATGTCCCAGAAGATGTATTTACTGAATATTTATCTATATCTATTTGTTTATGTTTATACCACTGGGCATATTTACAAATAAATAACAATCAAAGTGCCTGTTTTCATAAACTTGCTGAGCTATTCTGGAAGATAAATTTTAAATAAATAATTATACTAAATGCTTGCTTCTGTGTGCATTTACCTCCATATCACCAATAAAATGTACTATTTCACTCTATGCATTTGGAGTAAAATCAGTATAAAATAGTTTAGAAGTAAAGCTTCTGATTTTCATTTGCTCCTTGTGTCCTGGAATGAAGCTGGTACAGCTAACAGACACAAAAAATGATTTTACAGATACCATATTTATCTAAATGTCCCATGCCTGCTATTCTCTGCAGGGCAAAACACCAATCTCTAACTTTCATAAGAGTCACAGCACAACAGCTAAATTTGAAAGAAGCCACGTTAGGCTCTTCTTGCAAGTAGCATCATCCTGAAGAACCTATACGTGGGTCCCTGCTTTCTGGTGACACTAGTAATCCGTGTGCCTAGGACATTTCTCAGAATTATAATCTAATACTGTTGCTATCACACTCTGAGACAGGAAGTCAGTCCTATTCAGTACATAAACCATTATACGTGCTATTAGACAGTTAACTATAATGAACCAAAAATGGTTTATTCTATTTTTTTATTTTATTACATTTATTATTAATTTATTTAGTACCTTAATGGAAATATGAAAGTCAGAGAACAACTTTGGAGAGAGCCAGTTATGTCTTTGCACATGTTGGGTTCCAGCTACTGAACTCAGATCAACAGGCCTGTTGGCAAGTGCCTTTACCCCTGAGCCACATCTCCTGCTTTCCAAAATCAATAGCCCTAACCGGTCATTTCCAACTTGGGAATATCAGAATCAGTCCAAAGATACAATATTTCTTATTGTTGCAACAAAAAGTCATCAAAAACATGTGGTTTAAAACACTAAAGATTTGTGTCCATTCACTTCTGGAAGTCAGGAGTTTGAATTGTAATGGAGTTAAAAGTCAGCTGTTGGCTAATGGCTTCCTTCTGCAGACTGCAGGGGAAACTGTCCCTGGCCCCTGCCAGTTTCTGCTCACATCAGCGTTCCTTGTCTTAAGGTCTGGGTCATTACAATCTGTCTCCATTGCGCTGTCTTCCCCCTTTTCAGTTTTCCTCATAAGAATTATGGCTATGTATAGAGCCCAGCTATATTATTCAAGACAATCTCTCTATTGCAAGAGCCTCAATATATATTCAGGCCTCAAAGCTCCACAAGTCTCCATTCTCCAGTGAGTGCAAACTTTCTAGAATACATAGGATACCCTTGTGTATGAAGGTCTAATTAAAATCCAAACTGCCTTCTATAGTAGGTCTCAGCTTAGCACTTTGTATAGCACACCACAAAACACACACACACACACACACACACACCTTAAATGTCCTTCATTAACTGCACTTTTTTATTATTTAAAACATATTTGAGATCATAGACACCGTCGGTGCCTCTGAGGCTGTTGTCCTTCAGATGGTGCTACTGGGTACTTAGGGTCCTTCATTTACATTTCTAGGCCACATTTTTTTGCTTCCTTATTAAAATATGAAATTTCATATCATACGGAAGGCATGTATGATTCTCCAGTTCCTAGTACAGTAGTTGCCACCTTCTACATGGTCAACACACAGTCAACAAAGGCTGAAGGAAGAATTTTGCCTGCACCTTACCCCAGCTTTTCAACCTAGGACCTGTGCAAGTGGCTGTTTTGTCAAACACATTTCAGAACTAATGAGATATCATGCTACTTCTGAAGCTAGAAACTCTTCCTGGAGTCCTATAACATAACTGAAGAGATGGCTCAATGCCTTGCATAACACAGGTTCATGGTTTATGATCTGCAGAGCCTCAGGTTAGAATGGACCTGTTCCACCAGATGATGATAGGATCTCCTTTATAACATTCAAATTTATGTTCTAAAATGACATTTCAGAATAACAACTTCCTGAAAATTGCCCCTCAGTTTTTTTCCCATGTATCTTTAAGGGAACAGTCACACACTTGGACACTTTTGCACCCTGTGACCATTAGTAAATGAAATTACTAACTAATGAAGGGAGGAATCTGCCACCGTGAAATTTAAATTAAAAATGCAAGGAGCACAAATCACATTAGGGCACCTTTTTGCTTTTTAATTTGAGACTCAAGAATGCCATCCACCCCAAAATAGCCGTGTCTAAGGTAATCAAGATTATATCGGGAAACTTTTTGAGCATAAACTGCTGTGGCACAAACTTGATGAGCTCAGCAAAGAGACAGCAAGAGTCTCATCCTGCCTGATGTGTGAGCTAATGCTGTGCCTCATCTGTGGGCCAGCTACCCTGAGGTAAGAGGTCCTGAGGCTGCCTTCATGAAAGCAGACTGCAGTACAGATGATAAGAAGCATAGACAGAATACAAACCATGGCCTGATGCTGTGGGAAGTTGAAATCTCTTAACAAAGGTGAAGGGGAAAGGCAGTCTTCTATGTTGTGAGATAGGGGAAGTGCTTATGTAACACTCTCAAAACAAGCAATACAATGAACACACTGACAGATTTTCCTAAGATAATCTTTTCTATAATAAACCCTATAAAAAGGGACTAAGTAAAACACACACACACACACACACACACACACACATATATGTGTGTGTGTGTGTGTGTGTGTGTGTGTGTGTGTGTTATGCATTATCCTGTAGAAGGCTAAATAACACCTCTGTAGGGATGCCTGTAACTTAATCCCTGGTACTGTGAATAAAGTACCATACATGGTTAAGGGGTTGTGATGATTAACAACCCTGAGATAATGGCCTCAACTGGGATCTACAAGTCTTTAACATCAGGCAGCCTTCGCACACTTGGATTCAGTTGGAGAGACATGTAAGTAGAGAGGAATCATCAGGTGGATATGACACAGAGGTACTGGCTCTGGGGTGATGAAAGAGGTCACAAGTCAATGAGGCTGCTTCTTTAAACAGGAAGTGATAAGAAAACAGACTCAGTCCCAGAGCATCAGAGAGGTGTGGATCCCCAGGGAAGCACACCAGCCCAGTGAGTCCTAAGTAAGCGCTGGGGTGAAACTACTATTAGATAGAAATGTTCAGTGCTTTTACAAGTCACTCAGGTGACGACCTGTTAAGACAACAGGAAGGCGCTCCATTGTCCCAAACTTTTTCCGTGCAAATAGCAGAAGCTGTTTGCCTATCTCTAAAAGTACCATTTAACTGACAGCCTAACTTCTGCACTGGACTTACCTCTAAAACATGTTACAGTTGTAAGATAAAAGAACATCCAGTGTCATAGATCTTCAAAGATATGCAATCTGTGAGCATTAAAACAGCCACAGACCCACAGCTCTCGGGATGATGGTGAAGAACATTATCCATTTATCAGAACTCTCCTTGAGCTTGAGTGGAAATGACTTTCCCCTATATCAGTTCCTAACTACCTTCAACCTTTCAACACTTCTCTCCACCAACCCGAGTTCCAAAGTGTCTTTGAGGTGGGCTGTATGCTAGATATTGACATAAGCGCTTTCTAGAATTTACTACAGTTGTAAAATAATCGAGATTCAAGTTGCCAATTAAAACTTTGCTGTTTTAAATGCTGGATTCATTCATCCATTCATTCATTTCCTGTACCATGTGACATTTATTCATACAGTGGGCCTTATGTTGTATCATGACGCTTTTAAAAAATAAATAAGAGTTGAAAACTCTTCTTACCACTTTGCAGCAAAGGGGCCAAAACCACCACATCAAGGCAGCACCCAAGAGCAGCAACAGCACCAAAATAGCTATGATGGCTGCGATCCCATTGGACTGTAGGGAAAAAAATAAACAAATAAGAAGTGAAGTTTAAGGTCAAACCCCACGTGCTCTTTATCCTTTGAAGGAAGCACACACTAAGGGAAAATGGCCAAACAGTATCAGGCTGAAATTCTGTTCCACTCTAGTTAATTATTAATTCCTTAGTGCATGTTATGTCATGCCATGCGAAGATGGTTAACAAGAAATGCAACATCTTCCAACATGCTGCCGAATGATTTAAATATGTCTCCAAAGAATGTGAGAACCACAACTTTTGAGGATTAAGCAAATGGTCCCTTAGGGGCTTTTGTGCTTAGGCAACAATTACGTTGGTTCAAGTCCAATTTCTTCCAGGCAGAATTTCCACAGGGTTAATGATGATACGGCAGCAATTACTTTATAGACTCGGAGGGAGAGGTAGATATAAAACACAGGTCGATAAGAAAAGCAAAGCTTGTTGCTGTGTGTGTCTCACTGAAACTTCAGTCTGATAATCCTTCCTTCCACTGACTTCTGGTCATGATCCATATATTATGCAGGCAAGACCTGAACTTACATTTCTCCACTGTCTGTCCACCAAGTTCCTCTCCCCTTTGGGCACCTGCTATAGGTCCTGCCTGTAAGTGGCACTGTAGCAACCACTGAGTCATCCTTCGGCCCAGGCTAGCTGTTTCTGGTAGGAACCCTTCTTACAAATCCACAGCTACAGATGCCCCACTGGATCTGGCCACACATTTAGAAAGAATTTCTCTATATTTTAATGGCAGTGTTTTTACAATGGAATTAACTGTGAGCATTGGATAATTTGATGCAATTTTTCTGTCATGATCGTGCATCTCCTAGGAATTCAAAGGCCATTTTTTAATCAGCTTACCACTTGATACTCCTTGTTTGACATTTATAAGCTATGTACCAAGAAAGTGAACTCTAAATCAACAAGACTTCACATGACACAGGTGTCAAAACGGACGTCCACACTTTCACTTTATAGACAGAACTTTGCACAGACTTTACATGAAAACAGTGTCTCTTCCAAACCCAACATCTCTGGGATTCCCAGAAAAGGCATTTCAGTTGGTTGTCTTTTTGTCGGATTTGTTTGTTTTTAAAAGAGAAAGAACTCAGGGAAGATAAACAAAGAAAAAGAAATACTTTATCAAGAATTTTAGACAAACATCTAAATACTGTCTTCTTAAAGCTAACAGAAGACAATTGAGTATAGATTGGGAAAAAAAGAGGAAGCTCATTCTCCTTCCTCACAAGTTAAACACTCAAGACACAAACCACACCACCCCACAGGCAGTTACAGTAAGTACCAAACTAGGAAGGCAGGAATATACAGGAAAAGTACTTCCTAGAAGTACGTGAGAAACTGCAGCGGACTCTGGGAGAACCCTGTGCATTCTTGGTCTTACTTTTGGCGGCAGGATCTTGTGGAGTCCCTCGTCCCTCGTCCCATACTAATTAAAAAGGTCCATTTGTTGTTCCTACACAAACAATGTTTCAATGAACAAGGAACTCACAAACCTATGCTGATTCCATTCTGCAAATGTGAAACTAGAATACCAATGTTCTAAAGACTGCAGATCTCACTTTCCTTTGTCTCAGCCAAGCACGATGGAAAATCGGATGAGAAGAAGCAATGACTTAAAGCTACCGGCCTTGCTCTGAGTCTGTTTGTACTATCCCAAACACTACCTCTGCTCACTGTACGAATCCCAGCTTACCCATTTCCTTTGTTTTCATTGTCAGAGCTAACATCAGAGCATAGAGTGGTCAGTGTGGTAAAGGAAGTAATTTCATTGTTCACATAACTTCATAAACAAATTAAGAAAAGAGCGAGCTTAGAAACAAGAGTGCTATGAGCTGAAGCCGTGGCATAGACTTGAAGCCAGATGAGAAGAGTATGAAACTACATCTTGTCACTCCTAGATCTGTGTCACAATCACAAACCAAAAGTTTCTTGCTTTTAATCAGGAATGTTGTCCATACACAGACTTCCAGTTGAAAAATCCTCAAAAACATTCTGCATATGACTGTCATTTTTCTTGAATTAAATGAATTCAACATACATGGCAGACATCTAAAAATACTTTTCCATTCATCTAAACCATACCTGAGTAGATAGTACAATAGGCTGGACTGCTAAATGGGTGTCAAGGCCACGTACTAGATGTGCACTTATGTAGCCCATGAGTAATAGAGATGGACCTTGAATCTATAATAACACCATGAAGTCTGGGGAAGGAAACCCAACAGACACATGGGAGAGCCTGTCAGGCAATGCTTAAGGAAGGGTAAGCAGGAAGGGAACTGTGTAGTTATAACAAAAAGCCTTTCACAAAAGAGAGAAGCCACTATGGAGAGAGCATGGAGTCTGAGAGAGTGAATGCCCCCTGAAGCTACCCAAGAAAGCAAACAGAAACATCTGGAAGGCAGAATCCAGTTCTCTGGTACACACCACATGGGATTTGTGTTGTTGATGACTCCTAGAATCACTTTGCAAATAAAGCACTAACATTTGTAGAGGCAGGAGCTTCCATAGCATTGCCACCAAGGAACCACGGTCACTCAGACACATTTATCACCCAACAGTACCAATAAGGAACTCATCATATTCTATCTGATAACTAATCATCCTTCCCACACCTCAAGAAAAAAAAGAAACTATTTTAAATCTACTTCATACTCCCATGAACTACATTTAAGTTCTTTATAGACAAAGGGTTATAACTTTAAAAAAAACTATTGACATTTAATCTCTTCTTAATCATCTCCACCACAATCGTTCCAACTGGGCTACTTCCCATGCTTCTGAGACTACAGGAATGCTGAGACTTGCTGTAAATATTTTCATTTTGTTCCTTTTCACACAGTGGCTAGAGAGATCCTTGTAAGCATTAAGTGTGTGTCTCTGTTCAAGATTCTTCCTGTAACTGGGAAGAAAGTCTCAAGGCCTCACAGTAGCTCACACAGGATCAAATGCCCTCTACCCCCTCTACCACAGTTTTCCTCACCGAGACCTCAATTTTCCTGGCATGTCTTCACTCCATCACTGACCACTGACTTTTCTTTAGAAGCTGTCCCTCCTCAGGCTCTGGCCACCTGGCATATCTTCACAGAACCTTCCTGTAACTCATGGTCTTGAAGACTCACTCTGACCTTTCCAACCTTGACACAAAAGTCTTCGTCTCAACAAGACTCACCTTGACCCCTTACTCAATGATCACATTTCCAACTCCAGCTCTTCCCCACTTCTGAAATACCAGTATTCACTTTCTAAGCAATTTACTCTTGAACAACCTTCAGGAACAAGTCTCCTGAGAAGTTACCAGGCTCAAATAAGATGGCCGTATACATCCATACCAGGTGAGTCACTCTATCTCAGAGTCCCTACACATCAAACTGAACTGGCTCTTGACTACAAGACAGAAACAAATATCTGTTTTCCTGCCTGCAAGGAAGAAAGATTTTTAAAAGGGGGAAGGATATGAAGAAGGGTGAGAAGGATGGAGAGAGTGTGTCATTTCGGTGAGCTAAGCCCTAAGCAACTAACTTCACAGCACAGATATTTGTTAACCTCAATCAACCACATCCTGAGAGGAGAAAACCAAAAAATTGCAACATCCATACAACCTAGAAGTTGCAAAAAAAAAAAAAAAAAAAAAAAAAAAAAAAAAAAGAATTGCTATTTGCAAAACAGAAAGAAATGTTAATAAAATTATCCAAAGAGCTCAAAAGGCTCAAAAGCCCATGTGGATGCTTCATTTTTCCTACAACATTGTCTTACAGCCACAAACAGGTATCCCTGAAGGGGCAACATTATGTATCTCCTAAATCAATGCATAAAAACATGATATGGCAATATCTTCAGCTTGCTACTTTGAACTTTTGTAGGAAAAGAGAATTTCTGGTTGATCCTTTATCTGCATCCACACACATATAGAACAATATCTGAGCAGTCAATCTAATATAGTTTAGAGGGTCCTGGTTCTATGTTCAACAAACCAATATCAAAACTTTCTGTCAATATACAAAATTAGTTACCATGGGGGAGGGGGAACTGTCTCAGTGGAGTTTATGTTTCAAAATACTTAACTTTGAGTGATGCATATAAATAACTCAACTGAAATAGAGTTTCAAATTTCACTATTACCAAGCTCTCAGAATGAGAATTCTTACTGACTTTAGAAAGCACAGACTCAGTCTATATGGACAAAATGATGATATCACCTGTTAAAGCTCACTAATAATTTCAAAACTTGATCAACATTTTTGGTTACTAAAATCAAATCTTCATAATAGAGAAAAATTACTTCCATATTTAATCTCCTAAAAAGTGCTTCATTTCTGTTTTCTTACTTTTTAAAATCTAAAGTATGACTTTGGGGGATTTTATAAATATTAAAATATAATGTATATTAGACAGCCTTTAAAAGAGGTCAAAACAGAAAAAAAATGAAGATAAATTCTACAAATGTTTTCTTGTATTTTCTCTTGGTTTGTGGTTTCCATAAAACTCTAGGTTTTAATCTCATAATAAAACTCTTTTTAAAAGGTAATTAGCTTTTTACTCACACATTCTGTGGCTGTGATCGTTAAGGATCTTGAGACGGCAGACTTCCCATCATTAAAGCTGACTGAAACTTCAAGAGTTCTACAAGAGGAGTGAAGAAGCAATAATTAAGTCAGCTAGGAGATGCTGAAGGTGAAGACTTCTCCATTTTTACCGCAGCTTTTTAAAGCAATCAGGACTTTCATAGTTTCACAGGAGACTCAAGGCAAATAGATTTGGCAAAAGTCTTGGATGCAGGATTCTACCTGATCCAACCTGCTCTCTCACCACTCATGACACCAAGACGAAATGACACCATGGACATTCTTAGGGTGTGTGTTCCCTCCATGTGATAACTTTGCTCAGATCCACACAGGAAGAGAGCCACAGAGAAAGGTAGCACTGCTTAAATCCAAGGTAAGATCTTACTCAAAACTTGTGAACATTCCTGTTAAGACCATTTCTTCTAATATAGCCACTTCAAAAACTCTTTGTTAAGAAGAAAACAGTGTGAACCAGGAAAGAAGGGGATTTTGAATTTTGCTGAGTTTTTGCACTATTTCAAAACAGAATGCCAAGTGGCTCTTTGTTGTTGTTAAATCAAGTTGCTTATTCTGCAGAACTTGGTGTCTGTTTTGCTGTTTGCATGACTAAGCATAACTGAATCCAAAATAAACTTTCCTAATTTCCAAGTCCCATGCTTTTATGTGAGAAGTCAGATGACAGGGCAGACATAGTTCTATTTGGAGAAAAGATTATTTTTATTCATACTAATATATTCTTGTCAGGGTAATCTCATTCACTCCACTTTAAGAGATGAGCAGAAACTGTCTGGAGTTGTTTATAATGGAGCACTTAAAGTCCAGCAAAAATATTCACAATTTTAGCACTTAGTAGAATGAAATAAGAACCCAGGATGAAGTTTGAAAATTATAATCATGCTTTCCTGTAGAAGAAGCACATGTTGAGACCTTAGTTATCCAAAATAACTATTTATCCTCAAAGAACATTCTAGTATAACATGACCATGGCTCAGTAAAGTGGAAATGAGGTATACAGATAAAATCTCCAGAAGCTTTTTTTTTAATATATGGTCCTTACTGTGATATAAAAAGATAGAGAGAAGACAGTGATATGTCTGACTGAGGCAAGGTAAGGAGTGGGGGAAGGGGGTGCCTCTGTGGGCCCATGCTGAGGCCTCTCTTCCCCTACCACCACCACCCAGGTACTAGCCACAGACAGGTATAGTATAAAATAGAGTTTATTTAGGGCATGGGGAGGAGGGGACTTGAAGGGGTAGTAGAGACAGAGAAAAGGAGAGAGAGAGAGAGAGAGAGAGAGAGAGAGAGAGAGAGAGAGAGAGAGAGAAGAGAAGAGAAGAGAAGAGAAGAGAAGAGAAGAGAAGAGAAGAGAAGAGAAGAGAAGAGAAGAGAAGAGAAGAGAAGAGAAGAGAAGAGAAGAGAAGAGAAGAGAAGAGAAGAGAAGAGAAGAGAAGAGAAGAGAAGAGAAGAGAAGCAGGGTCTGGCTGTGAGCACATGGAGATGGGGAAAGAGGAATGGAGAGAGAGGAGGGGGGAGAGGGGAAGGGAGCAAGAGGAGAAGAAGAGGACAAGAGCAAGAGAGAGGAGGGGGCAAGCAGCCCCTTTGATTTGAGTCAAGGACACCTGGATGTTACTTGGTAACTGCGGTGGAGCCTAGAAGAAATGCCAATAGTCCTCATTGATATATCAAAATGCACACATTAGTAACAGGATCCAGGCAAAATGGTCAACAACAGTAGTCATAAACTGAGTTCTTCCAATCATCCAGAAACATTAGTTCATTCTCCCAGTAGTCCGCTGGCAATGTTTCCATTTTGCAAGTCAAGAAAATGAAGTTTCCAAAGGTAGCTCACCAGAAGCTCAGACCTCTCTAACCTTGCAATCCGAGAACCTTCACTCCTCCAACATACCTAGTCTTAATCCTCCACACTTATTTTAGGAACCTATTGTTAAATTTATCTCATAAAAATTAGGTGTCCTTATCTAGATTTTTTTTATCATCATATTTTTCATGCTTAACTACAGTATATTTTTTTCTATAAACAGGATAGTTGTTCTTGAATACATATTTATGAATACTTATAATTTTTAGAGAAGAATTTCAAAATAGTTGTGAACATGAAAAACACAGTTGATTCTGCTTTTGAATTCTGTTGTTCTTTTAGAGGGAATCCTTAAATTCCTGGTATGGTATAACATTGTCATGGAGCCAGTGATGACCCCAAGCACAAAGGTAGTTAAAGGCCACCCTGCAGCCTAAAGCTTTGGAGCTTTGTTTGCCCCAAGGTTACAATGCACATAGTAGGTGCTTTGCCACATGTTATGTCCTTTCTCTTAATTCCAATACATTGTTCAATCCTATCCCTCTATCACTTCTACTTCTGGTTAGTATGCATCTAACAATGGAATCCAGATTCTCAGTTATGAGATCTAATTATGGGCTATAATATATTAAATAAATATTATGTTTACTTAGTTCAGGACACAGATAGGCTGCAAAGGGACACTTCATCTTTATTTGTCCCAAATGTGAACATGATTTGTAAAAGCAGGCATATTAACGAAATGTGTTGAAGAATCTAGAGCCCCAAGAATGAATTTATGTCAATCTAGTCTTAATATTCCACTCCTAGCCTTTAAAAGTAGGGATATAGACCTATGTCAAAGTTGCTCCATGGAAGAGATTAACAACATACAGGGATGTTCCTTGTATTGTGTGTAACTCAGGAGCTCTCTGAAGTCTTGTAATGTTCATTTATGTGTTAGAAGGATTTTCAAAGCATCAATGTGTTTTTATAATTTCATTAAAGCCACTTAAAAGAACAGCATAGACAATATAGAATATACAAGTAAATAGAGTATAGAAGCAAACATTTATACAAGATTTTCCCCTAAAGAATTACTAGTCTAGAATTACTAATTACTAGAAAGCTAAAGTGTTAAAAATTACTCCAATCTAATTTCATGTAGACTATGTAAAAAAAAAAAGTTTGCAGTTCTATTTCCTGTTATAAAACATCTTACTAAACCCAGTATTACAGCTTTCTTTATTGACTTGTGTTTGAAGATCCATATATCCATGGATATACTAAAATCATACTGGTTTTAGTACTCCAAACTGGTTGATGAATGTTTGCTAATATCAATCTCTCTGTCTTTTACCAGTTAAAGCAACAATGGCATTTGAATTGATTAAGATTCCAATAATAATCATTATAACAGGAGCACAGCCAAACTGGGATCATAATATGATCATAATAACAAAACAAATCACCACATAACTGAAGGGAATACACACAATGTAGTGTGACTGAGATCAGGTGAAACAGACATGAACATGGATCTTCTATACTACTGAGGCACAGATAATTCAGACTTGTCAACAAAAACATCAGTTTCCTGAAGACAGTCACCTATTAGATAAACCTGAAAAATGATAAGGAGTTCCAAAAAGGAGTCTCTGCAGATAGAGAAACTGACAGACAAGAGAGGCAGAGGACAGTCAAGATGGAACATGCCAGCAACATCTTGTGAGAGAGTGGGGAGGATTGTGTGAGAGAGTGGGGAAGACCGTGAGAGAGTGGGGAGGACTCTGTGAGAGAGTGGGGAAGACCTGTGAGAGAGTGGGGAGGACCTGTGTGAGAGAGTGGGGAAGACCTATAAGAGAGTGGGGAGGATTGTGTGAGAGAGTGGGGATGACCGGTGTGAGAGCATAGGGAGGACCTGTGAGAGTGTGGAGGACTGTGTGATAGAGTGGGGAGCATTGGGTGAGGGAGTGGGGAGGACCTATGAGAAAGTGGGGAGGATTGTGTGAGAGAGTGGGGAGAACCTGTGAGAGTGGAGAAGACCTATGAGAGAGTTTGAAGGACCTGTGAAAGAGTGAGGAAGACTGTGTGAGAGTGGGTAGGACCTGTGAGAGAGTGGGGAGGATTATGAAAGAGAGTGAGGAGGACCTGTGAGAGAGAGGGGAGGATTATGAGAGAGAGTGAGGAGGACCTGTGAGAGAGAGGGGAGGACCTGTGAGAGTTTGGAGGACCTGTGAGAGAGTGGGGAAGACTGTGTGAAAGTAGGTAGGACCTGTGAGAGAGTAGGTAGGACCTGTGAGAGAGTTGGGATGACCTGTGAGAGAGAGGGGAGGACTGTGTGAGAGAGTGAGGAAGATCCTCTGAGAAAGTGAAGAGGACTATAAAAGAATGGGGAGAAAGCTTTAGTCTGGAAAGATAATAACAAGGACAGCTGTGAAGAATTCTATCTCCAGGAATTAATAAATAGTCTGAAAAGGTAAAGAGCATCATAAAAATATGGTGAAAATTGTGTTTTGCAAATAATCTTCTTCTTCTTCTTCTTCTTCTTCTTCTTCTTCTCCTCCTCCTCCTCCTCCTCCTCCTCCTCCTCCTCCTCCTCCTCCTCCTTCTTCTTCTTCTTCTGTTTTGTTTTTTGAGACAGGGTTTCTCTATGATGCCCTGGCTGTGCTGGAACTCACTCTGTAGACCAGGCTGGCCTCAAACTCAGAAATCCGCCTGCCTCTGCCTCCCAAGTGCTGGGATTAAAGGTGTGTGTCACCACCACCCAGCACAAATGTCATTCTTGTTGATATTTCTAAATATAGGGCACACATCTGAAGAATGTGTTTATAGAGAACAAAGACCAGTTACAAAGGTCTGAGTCTGTTTCAGATAAAGTCCAACATGGAACTGAACTAAAATAGAGGCCACAAGGACACATGCAAATGGTACTGAGAGATCTAATGCCGGAATTAAAGGGCCACGGACACTCCATATAAGTAGGAGGCAAGCAAGAAAAAGACTGACTTCAATATTTCTGTCTTACAAGTGTGTGCATGGCCTTGTGTAGGGAGCACAGAAGGAGGACCAAGCCTAAGTTCTTTGCAACCTCTATGTTAAATGTACCTACAGGAAAGTCGGTAGACATTTGCAAACTGTACGCATGGGATGTGCAAAGGCAATGATCGGATCCTGCCTGGAGATTTGGAGCTGGACAGCAAGAACAGAAGCCTCTGAGATGGTTTTATAGGTCAGGGATCCAGCCATGATGAAAACTGACAGTTAAGAGACTCCATGAAAGGCAGGATCTGGATGCAGCGGCAACATCTGAAGACAGACATGAAAGCATGAGGCCCTGAGAATGAGGAGACACTCAAGGACTAGCCTAGAGCAGACAACTCAGAAAGACAAGGGCCAACCATGTGCTGCCTCTGCTGGCCACCACAGACAGAACGAGAAGGCTTTGTGCTTTTCCTGGACATCTCAATATGCTGTTCATCCCACCCTTAAAACAGGTCTTCGAGAACTCGGCCTCCCACCAGTCAGGAGAGGTGCATCCATCTTGGTTCCGGACTCCGGGGATCGGACAGACTGAGGTACACAAACATAATCCGAGGCCAACACCGCGGTGGTCTGAGCCCGACGGGCGTTGGCCTGCACCCAGGCCCTGGGCGGGTCGGGGGGCCATCGGGGTGCCAACCCAGCCAGGAGGTTTTTTGCCCAGGCCTGCGTGCGCGCCGCCGCCATTTTGCCTGCAGGATGACAGAGAGCTCTGGCGGGCAGACCTGTAACAGGCATAGCCTAAGGCTAACAAAGCGGGGCTCCAGGCCCCAAAAGGCACAGGACTGACCCCAAGATCTGGGCGGCTTGGTGGGCCATCTGTGAGTCAACCCGCCCAGGTGATTGTTAGCAAAGCAGACTCTCCCGGCGCTTTCAGGGAGCGCGGGCTTGCACGCCCGCCATCCTAGTCACCTGGCAGACCCAATTAACAGTCATAGCCCTAGGGGAACTTTGCTCGGACCTTGGCCTCCCAGGCTTTTGCCTGGACTCAGGGACTGGGCGGCCAGGCTAACCTTGTGTGCGACAGCCCGGTTGGCGGATCGGCTGCCCAGCGAAGTGAGCAGAACACAGGGGAGGTCACAGTAGCATACACCGTCGGCACTCCCTGGGGGTGCACACAGGCTCCATCTGGTCCACAGACACAATCTGGGGCAAGGCCTCAGGCAGAAGCCCTCAGCTCTACTCTCTCCGCTTCCAGATCCAGATCAGTCTGGGCGGCAGCATCACATCTCCAAGTCCTGCAAGTGGCTAGCTGGGATTCCGGGCGGCCAGCTGGGAGAAGTCAGTGTGCTCCAGTGAATCCAGCGGGGCCCCAGCGGGAGCCTTCGGGTGCCTGCTTTGGGATCGGAACAGCCTGGGCAGCAGCACACTGTCTACAAGCAGTGCAGGAGGTAAGCTGTGCACCAGAGGCCAACTGGGAAGGGGCAGCTTGCACTGGTGAGTCCAGCACTGACAAGACAAACTAACACCAGTGAGAACTAGATGGCAAAAGGCAAACGCAGGAACGTCACTAGCAGAAATCAAGGCAATATGGCAACATCTGAACCCAATTCTCCTCTACCAACATGTCCTGGATACCCCATCACACCAGTAAAACAAGATTTGGATTTAAAATCACTGGTCATGATGCTGGTACAGGAACACATGAAGGACATACATAAAGAAATTAAGGAGAAAATGGATCAAAAGTTAGAAGCCCTTGCAAGGGAAACACAAAAATCATTGAAAGAAATCCAGGAGAATACAAAAGCCAACAAGGAGGAAATGCAAAAAACACTTAAAGAAATACAGGAGAACTTTGGTCAAGAGGCTGAGGTCATGAAAGACGAAACACAAAAATCTCTTAAAGAAATACAGGAGAACTTTGGTCAACAGGCTGAGGTCATGAAAGACGAAACACAAAAATCTCTTAAAGAATTACAGGAAAACAAAAACATGCAAGTGAAGGAGCTAAGCAAAACCATCCAGGATCTAAAATCAGAAGTAGAAACAACTAAGAAAACTCAAAGGGAGACAACTTTGGAGATAGAAAGCCTTGGGAAGAAATCAGGGGACAGAGATGCAAATATCAACAACAGAATACAAGAGAGAGAAGAAAGAATCTCAGATGCTGAAGATTCCATAGAAACCATGGACTCAACAGTTAAAGAAAATGCAAAATGCAAAAAGCTTGTAACCCAAAATATCCAGGAAATCCAGGACACAATGAGAAGACCAAACCTAAGGATTATAGGCATAGATGAGAGTGAAGATTTACAACTTAAAGGGCCAGCAAGCATCTTCAATAAAATTATGGAAGAAAACTTCCCTAACCTAAAGAGAGAGATGCCCTTGAATATACAAGAAGCCTACAGAACTCCAAACAGACTGGACCAGAACAGAAATACTTCCCGTCACATAATAATCAAAACACCAAATGTTCTAAACAAAGAAAGAATACTAAAGGCAGTAAGAGAAAAAGGCCAAGTAACATATAAAGGAAGACCTATCAGAATCACAGCAGACTTTTCACCTGAGACTATGAAGGCTAGAAGGTCCTGGGCAGATCTCATGCAGACTCTAAGAGAACACAAATGCCAACCAAAACTACTATATCCAGCAAAACTCTCAATCACCATAGATGGAGAAACTAAGATATTTCATGACAAAACCAAGTTTACCCAATATCTATCCACAAACCCGGCCCTAAAAAGGATAATAGGAGGACAACACCAATACAAGGAGGGAAACTTCACCCTGGAAAAAGCAAGATAGATACCTTTCATCAAACCCAAAAGAAGTTAAGCATTCAAATTTAAAAAATAACGTCAAAAATGATAGGAAGTAACAATCACTATTCCTTAATATCTCTTAACATCAATGGACTTAATGCCCCAATAAAAAGACACAGACTAACTGAATGGATACGTAAACAGGACCCTACATTTTGCTGCTTACAGGAAACACACCTCAGGGTCAAAGACAAACACTACCTTAGAGTAAAAGGCTGGAAGACAATTTTACAAGCAAATGGTCTCAGGAAACAAGCTGGAGTAGCCATTTTAATATCAGATAAAATTGACTTTCAACCCAAAGTCATCAAAAGAGACCCTGAGGGACACTTCTTGCTGGTCAAAGGAAAAATACAAAAAGAAGAACTGTCAATCCTGAACATCTATGCCCCAAATGCAAGGGCACCCTCTTTCGTAAAAGAAACTTTATTAAAACTAAAAGCACACATTGCACCTAACACAATAATTGTGGGTGACTTCAACACTGCACTTTCCTCAATGGACCGATCAGGAAAACAGAAACTAAACAGGGACACAATGAAACTAATTGAAGCTTTGGACCAATTAGATTTAACAGATATATATAGAACATTCTATCCTAAAACAAAAGAATATACCTTTTTCTCAGCACCTCATGGTAGCTTCTCCAAAATCGACCATATAATTGGTCACAAGACAGACCTCAACAAATATAAGAAGATCGAACTAATCCCATGCCTCCTATCTGATCACTATGGAGTAAAAGTGGTCTTCAATAGCAACAGAAACAACAGAAAGCCCACATACACGTGGAAACTGAACAATACTCTACTCAATGATACCTTGGTCAAGGAAGAAATAAAGAAAGAAATTAAAGACTTTTTAGAACACAATGAAAATGAAAACACAACATACCCAAATCTATGGGACACAATGAAAGCAGTGCTAAGAGGAAAACTCATAGCCCTGAGTGCCTCCAAAAAGAAAATGGAGAGAGCATACATTACCAGCTTAATGACACACCTGAAAGCCCTAGAACAAAAAGAAGCTATTTCGCCCAGGAGGAGTAGAAGGCAGGAAATCATCAAACTCAGGACCGAAATCAATCAAGTAGAAACAAAGAGAACCATACAAAAAATCAACAATACCAGGGGCTGGTTCTTTGAGAAAATCAACAAGATAGATAAACCCTTAGCCAGACTGACCAAAGGGCACAGAGAAAGTATCCAAATTAACAAACTTAGAAATGAAAAGGGAGATATACCAACGGAAACTGAGGAAATCCAAAAAATCATCAGATCCTACTACAAGAGCCTATACTCAACACAACTGGAGAATCTGGAGGAAATGGACAATTTCCTTGACAGATACCAAATACCAAAATTAAATAAGGACCAACTAGACCATCTAAACAGTCCCATAATGCCTAAAGAAATAGAAGGAGTCATAGAAAGTCTTCCAACCAAAAAAAGCACAGGACCAGATGGCTTCAGTGCAGAATTCTACCAGACCTTCAAAGAAGAGTTAACACCAATACTCTTCAAACTATTCCACAAAATAGAAACAGAAGGAACACTACCCAATTCCTTCTACGAAGCCACAATTACGCTGATACCAAAGCCACAAAAAGATCCAACAAAGAAAGAGAACTTCAGACCAATTTCCCTTATGAACATCGATGCAAAAATACTCAATAAAATTCTTGCCAACCGAATCCAAGAACACATCAAAACGATCATCCACCATGATCAAGTAGGCTTTATCCCCGGAATGCAGGGTTGGTTCAATATACGGAAATCCATCAATACAATCCACTACATAAACAAACTCAAAGAACAAAACCACATGGTCATTTCATTGGATGCTGAAAAAGCATTTGACAAAATTCAGCATCCCTTCATGCTTAAAGTCTTGGAGAGAAAAGGAATTCAAGGCCCATACCTAAACATAGTAAAAGCAATATACAGCAAACCGGTAGCCAGCATCAAACTAAATGGAGAGAAACTTGAAGCAATCCCACTGAAATCAGGGACCAGACAAGGTTGCCCCCTTTCTCTTTATCTTTTCAATATTGTACTTGAGGTACTAGCTCGGGCAATTCGACAACATAAGGAGGTCAAAGGGATACAAATTGGAAAGGAAGAAGTCAAACTATCATTATTTGCAGACGACATGATCGTCTACCTAAGTGACCCAAAGAACTCCACTAGAGAGCTCCTACAGCTGATAAACAACTTCAGCAAAGTGGCAGGTTATAAAATCAACTCAAGCAAATCAGTGGCCTTCCTATACTCAAAGGATAAGCAGGCTGAGAAAGAAATTAGGGAAATGACCCCCTTCACAATAGCCACAAACAGTATAAAGTATCTTGGGGTGACTCTTACCAAACATGTGAAAGATCTGTATGACAAGAACTTCAAGACTCTGAAGAAGGAAATGGAAGAAGACCTCAAAAAATGGGAAAACCTCCCATGCTCATGGATCGGTAGAATCAATATAGTTAAAATGGCCATTTTGCCTAAAGCACTATACAGATTCAATGCAATACCCATCAAAATCCCAACTCAATTCTTCACAGAGTTAGAAAGAGCAATTATCAAATTCATCTGGAACAACAAAAAACCCAGGATAGCTAAAACTATTCTCAGCAACAAAAGGAAATCTGGGGGAATCAGTACTCCTGACCTCAAGCAATACTACAGAGCAATAGTGTTAAAAACTGCATGGTATTGGTACAGTGACAGGCAGGAGGATCAATGGAACAGGATTGAAGATCCAGAAATGAACCCACACACCTATGGCCACTTGATCCTCGACAAAGAGGCTGAAAACATCCAATGGAAAAAAGATAGCCTTTTCAACAAATGGTGCTGGTTCAACTGGAGGTCAGCATGCAGAAGAATGCAAATTGATCCATCCTTGTCTCCTTGTACTAAGCTCAAATCCAAATGGATCAAGGACCTCCACATAAAGCCAGACACTCTGAAGCTAATAGAAAAGAAACTGGGGAAGACCCTTGAGGACATCGGTACAGGGAGAAAGTTTCTGAACAGAACACCAATAGCGTATGCTCTAAGAGCAAGAATTGACAAACGGGACCTCATAAAATTACAAAGTTTCTGTAAGGCAAAGGACACCATCAAGAGGACAAATCGGCAACCAACAAATTGGGAAAAGATCTTCACCAATCCTACATCAGATAGAGGGCTAATATCCAATATATATAAAGAACTCAAGAAGTTAGACTCCAGAAAACCAAACAACCCTATTAAAAAATGGGGTACAGAGTTAAACAAAGAATTCTCACCTGAAGAACTTCGGATGGCGGAGAAGCATCTTAAAAAATGCTCAACTTCATTAGTCATTAGGGAAATGCAAATCAAAACAACCCTAAGATTTCATCTTACACCAGTCAGAATGGCTAAGATTAAAAATTCAGGAGACAGCAGGTGTTGGAGAGGGTGTGGAGAAAGAGGAACACTCCTCCACTGCTGGTGGGGTTGCAAATTGGTACAACCACTCTGGAAATCAGTCTGGCGGTTCCTCCGAAAACTGGGCACCTTACTTCCAGAAGATCCTGCTATACCACTCCTGGGCATATACCCAGAAGACTCCCCACCATGTAATAAGGATACATGTTCTACTATGTTCATAGCAGCCCTATTTGTAATTGCCAGATGCTGGAAAGAACCCAGGTATCCCTCAACAGAAGAGTGGATGCAAAAAATGTGGTATATCTACACAATGGAGTACTATTCAGCCATTAGAAACAATGAATTCATGAAATTCTTAGGCAAATGGATGGAGCTAGAGAATATCATACTAAGTGAGGTAACCCAGACTCAAAAGGTGAATCATGGTATGCACTCACTAATAAGTGGATATTAACCTAGAAAACTGGAATACCCAAAACATAATCCACACATCAAATGAGGTACAAGAAGAAAGGAGGAGTGGCCCCTGGTTCTGGAAAGACTCAGTGAAACAGTATTCAGCAAAACCAGAACGGGGAAGTGGGAAGGGGTGGGTGGGGGGACAGGGGAAGAGAAGGGGGCTTGCGGGACTTTCGGGGAGTGGGGGGGCTAGAAAAGGGGAAATCATTTGAAATGTAAATAAATTATATCGAATAATAAAAAAAAAATTAAAAAAAAAAAAAACAGGTCTTCAACGCGAAAGACCAAAGAAACCTTTATGACGTTGTCACAGTACAAAGATTTTTTAATTATATTTTCATGGTGCCTTGTACTCAATTAATAACTCATAAAGTCAAAGTCAAACACACTAAATTATTTTACATGAGAAATGAGTAAATTATACTCTGACTTATTGTTGACTAAATAAAGTCAATTAGTCCTGATAGTCATGGCGTCTTAGTACACCAACAGATATACGAGTAGTTCAAAATTGGAGGAAGAGGGCTCAGTGCTACATTAGAGCCATTCTGATCTAAGAAATGTCATACTTCATGAAATATGGTTACTATTTAAACCTACAGTAACCTAGTTGAAATAGGTACATTTGTTCCAGACAGACAGACAGACAGACAGATGGTAGACAGATACATAAGATTCTGGGAAAGATTTCTGTTTTACGATCCATTAAGGAGGATTTTTTTTTTAAGTAAGTGAAAATGTTAAAGACATTCACTAGAAGCACTAAATAATTTACCTCCAATTTGCACGCACTGAAAATTAAACTGGCAACCATTCAAAAAGTTATTAAAATCATGGTTAACTTCAGACATTTTGAAAGCAAGCACTGCCACTTAATACTCTGCGAAGTGTTCTTAGCATTAGCTTTGCGAATGATGCAGATTTTCAGTAGCAAAGGGTGGTCTCAGGTTTGTGAGCAGTCCAAATTAGCCACTTCAATTTATGGGCACAGATGTAAGTTAATATTCTGTTGAACTGTGTTCATTAAAGATATTAAAGGGATTAAAGAGATTAAATAATTTTTTTTTATTCTATAGTTATCTATGTATTTGACCAAAACAAAATTACAGCCAGCATGATTGACAGCTTTTAGGAGAAGCCAGTGCATATTCAGTATATATGAATGTTCCCGTATAAGGCACAATGTAAATCCCTCTAATGTTAGTAACAACTTTTTAATAAGCTGGTGAATTTTAGAAAAATACAATATATATGTATATGTGTGTATACACATATAAATATATGTATGTATATGTGTGTACATATATGTATATATGTATATATGTGTGTATATGTGTACATATGTACATTATTCTATATGAATAATCCCCTTCTTTAAGCATTTTTTAAAAATGTCAAGTGTTTCTGTGATATCAAATTGATAATGTAAGTTTTGTAAGCAAGTATATAAGAAGTTCTAAAGGTAAACTTGAAAGATTTCCTGTTCATCATCATCTTGTAGCTTTCAACACACTCACGGAAGCCATTCCAGCTTTTGAAAATATCTTCCTTACAATATGGTGGAAAGTGCTTCTCTTTACCTGCTAGTCATTTCTTCTTTCTCTGTAGCAGAAAAGAAATGTAGCTGAAAAGAAAAGAGTAAGTGAAACCCTTCCCGTCGTTGACCCCCGATGCCTGATGAGGCCAAGTGTCTGCACTCAGGAGCCAGGCCTTCACTGAGACGTGGAAGCACGTGATTTAACATTCTCAGTTGGACATCTTGAGGGGCACACATACATGTGTTCAAAGTAAGCACTGTTCCTATTAAAGGACAATGCCTGTCGCTGTACCAGATACTTGGCAAAGAGATACAATGCTGACCAGGTAAATATGACATGGTGTGCTCATTGGCATAATCAGAAGATACTATTCTATGGAAAAAGAAGGTGAATGTTCCATGATGGGAGAAGATGAGAGTAACAAAAAAGATTCTCAGCTTAACTTCCTTCATCAGGATTCTAATGGTTATAATCCAAATAAAGGCATAACTGATGTCCTGGTACCCATGATGGCAAATTAAATCATCAAGTCTCATTCTTTACAAGAAAGAACAGATTGAATCAATAATGTTTGTATCACCTGCTGCCAACACAAAGGATCTAGGGACTGCACAGATATAGATACACACACATATGTGGGTATGTTTTTGCAAAGAAAGAGAAGCTTGGTAAAAAGCAAAACTCAGCCAACTAAGAAAAAATAAATCGAATTAGTCAATTGGATGCCAGACAAAATAAATTAGGCTTAATATTGAAAAGTAACAACGTTCAGGAAAAAATGTTTAACAATTACCCAGTCCAGCCCTCACCACCAAGTTACCACACATCCCAGAGATCCTGTATCAGATCCTTCAAATGACCTGCATCTACCATCTCTAACTGCAAGACTCTGGCTGTGGCTTCCTACACTGCCTTGTAAGAGAAATAATGCTATCGCTTTCATTTGATTTAGATATTTATTTCATATTTGCCAGAAGATTCTGGCCAATGTTTTTGAAAGCACATTTAACTATACCATATGCCTCCTTAAGTCATCCGTATCAAGCAAGCTGTAGATTAAGGCTCTGCCTCGTTCTGTTCTGTTTTTCTTTCTTCACAATGTGTTTATGTATGTTTACCCAATTTATTCTGTTCTTTTTGTCAAATTACAGGTTTAAAAATCTCAAGTCCTTCAGAGCAGCTGTGCTAGTGTTGCTGTCTCCCAGAACACGAGGTCAGAGAACAACCTCTGTGTTGCCAGCATGTGTATTGATGGCATAGCATCCCTGGAACCTGAGATTGGTCCCAGGTGGGGACCAGTCAAAGAACTTTTAGGAGGCCATCCTACTTAAACTCAAAGAAGGCATCCTGCTTCAGATAAGCACCTGACACAAAGAAACTAAATAATCTACCAAAACTTTTGCTAAGGTGACTCTTAAGTGTATGAAGTTTTTGTTTTTTTTTTTTTAAAAAGAAAGTGTGTCCAGTGAGAAGAGTTGGAAAAACCCAACTCCTTCCACTTAGGATACTTTCTGTCCTGTATCCTAAGACGTTAGCCAAAATCTCTGTCAAGTAAATTTTGTAAACACTGACTGATCTCTTTCAAAGAAAGCTGCTGGAAGCCCAACTCCAGATCTTTTCAGCAGGGTTATTCCTAGAGAGGAGCTGCACAGGCATTTTGAAGTTCTTTGTTTTGAAACTTGTTCATTAATTAAATTTGCAATCTTACAAATTTATACTGACTTAGGATCCATTCTGACAATTATATATACATACACACACACACACACACACACACACACACACACACACACATCCCTTTCCCACATTGGAGTTTTTGTAACCTGTTTTTGTAACTTGTTTATGTAACTCGTCTTTACTTCCTAACATAAATATTTGAATGTAAGACATCTTAGCCATTCTGATGAGGCAGGCTCTTAGTCCCACCTCCCAGAAAACATCCATCTTAGCCCTCATTTAAATCAAAATCCACAAGCACATTTAAAAAAAAAAAAACATGCATCACAAAGAGGAGAGAAGAAGTAACAGAGCCTGCTAATGAGCTGAGGCAGGAGTGGGGGTCAGCTCTGAGACCATGCATCTGTCTTTGAGGCTCTCTGTCTAGGACTTACTTCACCAGTGAGTTGTTAATTATTTAGGTGAGAGAAGAGGGGGACCCATCACCACATCTGTCACCCTCACACAGGACAAGCCTCCCTTCACTGATGGGCCAGATGTGTTCATCTGAAACACAGACTAACTAGCTATTTAATGGGTTTGAATCTTTAGCCAAAAGGTAATTAGGCAAACATATTAAGCCTCGGCCGCCTTACAAGGCTAAATGGTCTTGGTTCTGCTGATTTTAATTCAACCTCGTAAGAACTGGTCATGTACAGAAAGGATCCGAAGAGAAGTCAAGGCAAAGAAAATAGTCTAAATTATGTACAGCATAGGAAGTAGTGAATACAATGGTATTTCCCAGCACCTAGAATATTTACAAAATTCTCTAAAATGTTGCCTCAGTGATTAGCTAGAGTCTGACACCAAAATGAAACAAAATAGTGCAAAAGCAATTCTTTTGGGTGAATCTCCCTCCCCAAACATTCTCTACGTACAAGCAAAATATCAATACCAAAAGCTAAATGAATGATGCTTTTTTTATACCAAATATTTATCATTATGTGTGAGGTTTGTAAAAATCATGTACCTGAAGTATTTATCCTGTCTGCAAAGCATTAAAGGGTGTCAATAGTTACTATATTACAATGTTCAAAAGGAGGCGCCTAGGAGATAGCAGGTAGAGTGCCTGCTGCTGAGCCTGAGGACCTGAGTTTGGTCCCTGAGATGCCTAAGGGAAGTCAAAAGCCACCCTCCCACCTCCATATGACCACAGCAGGCACATATGAACCCATACGCATAGCACGCACACATACAGAGGTAAGCAAGAGTCAAAGTAAACATTTTTTAAAATTTGAAATAATATATGGCATATAATAAGTACAATTTCATTTTTTAACTACATAGAAGAGAAAACTCTCTTCTTCAATAGTCACTTATTTTAAAGTCTCATGATTTTGTGTTGTCAGTGGTATGTCACCCTAAAATAAAATTCTGACCATTTTCTGCTAGCTGATAAAGTCCTCGTCCATCAGAAATTGAATGATCTCCTTTAACTTTTTATATTTATGGGTTAAAAAAAAACAATTTGAGAAAAAGTTAACCACCTTTCAGCAATCAAGTACTTAGTGAGTTTGTACAATGGTAGGCACTGGGTAATGCAAGGGGGTTTACAGGAAAGAAGACATTTATCCTAGAAGAAAGGAAAGGCAGTAACCATTAAGGATTTTAGAGAAAAACAAGAACATGGAAAGAAACTGGGGAGGCTGCTGGGGCAGGGTGAGTACAAAGGGTTTTACCCTCTTGGGAAGGTGACATTTGAACAAGACTTAAGGAGATAAGAGAACATCAGTCCAAGCAGAGAGACTAGCAAGTAGGACAGCGCTGGCAGAAGTGTAAGCTGATGAGTTAAGAGACAGAAAAAAAGGGCAGAGGTGTGGCCATAGCGACGTAGTGGTGAGCAGAGAAGCAATGAAGAGAGGCCTGTGGAGGGAGTGAGGGTTTGGGTCCTACAGAAACATGGGGAACTGTCAGCTCTCCTTTCCCTGAGTGGGATGAGGAACTTATTCCCGACATTCCTACCTGCAGAGGTAACTAGCACAAGCCTATCTATCCCAGTAGGGTCACTGAAGCCAACGGTAGAAGCATAAAGACCAACAAAGAGATTACTGACGTTGGCACGTGACAACGTGGACTGCCCAGATGGAGCAATCTGATATTGGATGTCATGGTCCAAACTTAGTGCTGAGTGAGTTCAAGGTAAACTGTGCATGAAATAAGAATGAATCAATTATAATTCTAAGAGTTTTTTATCTGAATGATAAAGAAAAAAGATGTTATAATCAATGGGAAGACTAGAAAATATAACTTAGGACAGACTGAGCCAAGAGGCATGAAGACAGCCAAGGAACATGAAACCTCAAGTTCAATTGATCAAGTCCAATCTTCAGTGGTTTGTCATGCCTACTACAACAAGATCACTGAATTCTACTGTATATGTGGGGCCAGATGATGTCATGAAAAACTGAACTATCATAAAGTCCAATGCCTTTCTCAATAAGCCATGGACAAGTCATCACTGATGCTAGATTATCAGGCAGAACACACACAGGCAAAAAAATGAAATTAGTCTAGGTTCTGAAGTTATATAATATAGCCCTTTTGATCTTTTTAAAATACAAAAGTGATAATGTTAGCTTTCTTTTTGGCTATTGAAAGTGCTATACAATAGCTAAATTGAATACTTTCATAAAAAACAAGTACCATGCAGATAGCAAGATACAAAATTTATTCTCTTTGATTCAATGAAGGAAAAGAAACTCCACTGTGTGGACACTGTTTTTGACTGGAGATTATGCTTTTAGTGTTTACTATGTTTCTGCTCTGTGGAAAATACCATCATTAAGTAATTCCATCACGTGGGACAGCACTATGAAAATTGTGCCCATTAATATCAAAGTAGAGAACATCTCAACTTTTTGGAATTATTTGCTGCATACTAAAGAGTATAAGAAAAATCAAGTAGAAATACTGTGACTATTAAAATTATTTTTGCATTGATAATTTAAATAAGAATCTTCTTCGTGGTCTACTGTCACACAAAAGAAAGAGGGAGTAGCAGTGTGGGATTAGCTGAAGTGGGAAATAAAGCCCAAATTAATATGTACTGTGAGCTTGTTCTACTCGCTTTTATATTTAATATTTATTAAATTCCACAGCAAACAGTTAAAATCTTACTTTGGAACTCCTGTGTGTGTTTGTGAGTATGTACATTCAGTACTATAAAGTTCAAACTAATGGTTGTGTGGCTCTGGTTATGTGCAGGCCGCTGAATAAGTTTGAGCCCAACCTGGGCTTGTACTTAAAAGACAAAATAAGCAAACGAAATGACCAATGTGCAATTGCTGTTTTCTAGGAATTGCTTATGTTTGGTTTGCTTTGGTTGTTATTTGTTTTTAATCAAGGAAGAAAGACTTTTATGTGATGACACATGGGGGGGGGGGAGAGAGAGAGAGACAGAGACAGAGACAGAGAGACAGAGAGAGACAGAGAGAGATGGGGGAGAGAGAGAAAGAATGAGACAGAGAGAGAGAGAGAGAGAGAGAGAGAGAGAGAGAGACCTTCACAGAGCAGAGCAGTCACCAGTTACTCAGGAACACGAACTCCATGTTGAGTTGTCCTTGTGATGTACTTACTCTCCTGCTTTGTTCAGGACAGGTGCAGGACAAAGGATGGAACTGGGCTGAACACTCACTGGTTTTTCGCCTAAAATACAGAACATCATTTAGTTAATAACAAGTTGTGAATCACTAATATAGTCTTTAAAGTTTTTATATATATAGTATTTTTAGTTTATATATATATATATAAAGTTTTAATATTTTTAAAGTTTTATATATATATATATACACACACACATATCACATATATTTAAAGTCTGGCTGAAAAGGCAAAAGAAAGAAAATCAAAACATGAAGAGTTGCAAAATCTTAGTATAAAATATGATAAATCAAAAGTTAGATTTATTAGTTAAGATAATAATATACAGTTATAATTATAACTTTTTATCCTGAACATTTCAAATACCTCAGCTATTCAAGGGTAAATTAGATATTATTTCTAAGAAACAAAATTTAGGATGGATGAACAAAGGATACGTATATAGCACTCTACAGCATATAAGCACACCTTAACAAGCTGGATGCTTAAACTCCCTTAGAGTTTTAACAGTGTGTGTGAAGATTAATCAAGGAGTAGAACTATCGAGGAAATTTACATAAGCAAATGAATCATCTCAGAATGCGAATAATGAAAATACTATTCCACCTCCATCTATTTGAGAATTGAATTCAATAAACTGAATCTTATCTATGTCCATATTATAATCAAGCCAAATGTGCAATCAAAAGGAGTCAAATAAATCCAGCACTTTCATACTAATAACTACTGAACAGAAATAAAGTTAGTCTTCCCTGTTCAATTGTGTAATTTGTTATGCATTTTTTACAAATATCATTTTGCCTTAACAAATGGTATTTCTCATACAGAGAAGAGAGAGAATTGGCCACATTTACTAAACTGAGATGCCCATCTCTCTAATCCAACAAGCACATACTGACAATTTGCTGTGTGGTCAAAACTCTTCTAATACCATCAAACAAACTGCAGAGTTATAGATGAATCTCTTTAAAACAGCTCTACCAGATTTCATAGATTATAGAAGTCAAAATACCCATTGATTGAAAAAAACCCACTTCACTATCAAACCACCATACTCAGGAAAGCAAGAGGCACTGATGAGCAGACTACCATCCAACTCAGTTTTGGAGAACACTGGAGGCATAAAAGGCTAATGGCACAAAGAACAAACCAAACAACAAAAGAAAGTCAAGAAACTGAAAAGTTACTTGACGTTAAATCTTGAGAAGAGATGGCAAAACCTAACAATAATACTACGGCAGCAGGCAGTGAAGTCATCTGACACAATTGCATTTTAAGTCAAGAGTGGCAAAACATAAGTCTACACAAAGGGTGATTTGATCACATGACTGAGGTGGTTAATCAAAACCTTAGATCCAGGTACTTCAACTTTCTTCTCTGCCTGTTACTAGCTATTTCACCACAGGAGGGTGACCCATACATCAAAGATCATCTTCTGAATAATGATGTTACTGAAATCAAGGTCTAGTGTTTATTAAGTCATGAGCAATTATTTAGTCTCTACTAAATAATTATTGCTATTCATATTATTATTATGGAAACTTCTTTTTTCTCTAATGAAAAACTAGCATAGCTGATTTTAATTGAATAAAAAAAGAAAGAAGGAAGGAACAAAGGAAGGAGGAGGAAGAAATGAAGGAGGATGGAAGGAAGGAAGGAAGGAAGGAAGGAAGGAAGGAAGGAGGGAGGGAGGGAGGGAGGGAGGGAGGGAGGGAGGGAGGGAAGGAAGAAGGGAGGGAAGGAAGGAAGGAAGGAAGGGAGGGAGGGAGGGAAGGAAGGGAGGGAGGGAGGGAGGGAAGGAAGGGAGGGAGGGAGGGAGGGAGGGAGGGAGGGAAGGAAGGGAGGGAGGGAGGAAGGAAGAGGGAATGATGGAAGGAAGGAACAAACAATATTTTAGATTACAGAGAAGGCTCAGAGGTTAAAAGCACTTGCTGCTTTTCCAGTGGAGGTGGGTTTGGGTCCCAGCACCCACATAACAGTTTACAACCATCTATAACTCCAGTTTGAAAGAATCTGATGTCTTCTTCTGGCCCCTGCATTCACTAGGCACTCACTAGATGCAAATGCATGTAGGCAAAATGCTCCTACACATAAAATAAAAATAAATACTCTTTAAAGAAGAAAAAATAATACTCAAGATGCGCAATAAATGTGTAATAAAGACACTTAGGGGACGTTGGCATTCCTGGGGACTTACTCTTTGTGTATGTGCTATTTGCAGTGAATGTACACAGGACACTGCCATCGTGACTGATCGACGTGACTGCTCTTCCACTCAGAACAACTTGAAATTTCTCTAGAGGTAAAAACAGAAAGAAAGAAAAAGATGAGCACCATAACCAGTGTTTTACTAAGGACATCCATAGCATCAAGAGGTTCAGCACACATCTTCATATTTGATCCTGTCCACCAATAACCGTGAATATGCGACTCCAGGCAAGCTTGCTTCCTGTAGACTGCCTAGGTGGAGATAGCATTCTAGGTCACATGGAGCTGCTACTTTGGTTTAATTAATTACCTGGCTGATCTCAACTCCCCCAATTCTATTCTTATAGGTTTTTCTCCAAAAAAAAAAAAAAAAAAAAAAAAAAAAAAAAAAAAAAGAATTTGCTCTTTTTCTTCCATTCTCAGTCATTAAGTTCAGGAAGTAAATAAACAAAAAAACAAAGAAACAACTTGTCAACCTGTTTTGTCTTCTGTTGCCTACAAGCTTGCAATACAACAGGTGTTCTGGCATTTGGATTACTGACAGCCATGGCAGAGACTAGAGGAAGCTGCTTTATTGTCTCCCTATCTACAATGCCTAAAGGCTCTGAATTTTCGAGAAGGAATGAATATGAAAGAATATGCTAGAAGAAAAGTTGACAGACTCAGTCTTTCACTGGGCAGAGAATACTTGATGCTTAACTATAATAGAATATGTTAGTGATCCCAATGGCGATGACCTCTTGTACCAAAAGCAAACTGAAGAAAGAAATGTTAAAGAGTTGATGTGAGCAAACTACGATTTAGGAATTGGGCAGCTTCAAGGCAAAAGTAGCTTGTAAAAAAAAATCATGAAACCCATGATTTTTTGCTTGTAAAAAAAAATCATGAAACCCCATGAAAAAAAATCAGCAAAACTTTTCTAGAAAGAACATAGAAATAATACAAGCCTACACACATATGTGTACACACACACACTCATACATTCACATCATAGATCTATCTTGTGAGAAAGTTCCTACTTTAATAGCATAAATATGTTGGTTGAACTGAAGTTCTCGGGATTTTTATATTTTGGGGGTTTGTTCTTATTTTTCAATGTGTATTAAATATATAGCTCAGATTTTGTTGAAGTTTACAAACCAGGCAAAGGAGGTCACTTGTGATTCCTAAATGGACTTTTATGCTCAGAGTTCCTTCTGTTTAATTCACCCTGACACCCTCTATACTTCCAGACTTCTTTCTCCTAACATCATCCCTGACATAGTGTCACTAGCTACCAAAGCAAAGTCTACAGGACACTTCCCATTCACCATGTCATCAAAGGACATGTACTTGTATGTTCTAATAATATGCAGGTAAACCTAACATGTAATTCAGGAAGAACACGGGTACTGGTGTCAGAGGGACAAGAATCTAAAGGACAATGATTGGCATATACCGAATCTCTGAACCTGCCTCTGCCTCACTTTCTCCATTTGCAAACTGGGATTATACAACTCCTGAATAGCAATGTTAATGTGACTAGGTAAAACTGTATAGTTAAAGAACACAGCCTGGAAGACTCAAGAAGGAATATAATAAAGAAAAGCTATTATCTTGGTGTAGTTTCTACCTACTTGTCTATGTTTTCCCTAGAAAATGATCTCCATCCTTAGACAAGGCCCTGCTGCTCTGGAATGTGCCTGTGCGTGCTTCCTGCCCAGTGTTTCAATGACCATGTGTGAAGGGAGCTTACATGATACATCCCCCTTCTCCTTATTCAGGGTGGGGCTTTTTTTCCATTTCTAAATAAAGTCGTTCTAAAAAGAACTCTAGGTCAACTTGAAGAGGAAAACCGGCTGGGGAGACACAGACTGCCTGGGCAAGGATGTCTGGGAGGTGGGAACCTAAGCCTGCTCTGCTTTGAGAAGCAGCTGATGAACCCATCGCTTCCTCCCTGCACTCTGCCTCTACGTCACTTCCGTGCGTGCCTGGAGCTGGCAGATGTGATAGCATGGCCAGGTCCTTAGAGCATAGAGCTCTGCAGTTCCAGATACCACCCAATCAGATAAAGGATCCTACATTTTATTTTATCTGCCATAGAAAGGGTCTCAAACACGAACTGAATATACAGAACACTCTAAAAGCCTGTCACACGATATGCTCATCATTTAAAATAACATTCGAATCTTAAAAAATTTGAATTTAAAATAGAAATATTTCAAGGAATTATTTAAAAATTCTTACACACACACACACACACACACACACACACACACACACACACACAAAATAGAAAGATGCCAGAAAAGTTAATTTTGCTATTCTCCTTCCAACATGAGTTTCAAATCATATCTTTTAGCTAGGGGAAAAAAAAGAAAACTAATTTCTTACATGGTATTTTTAAATTCTAAACACTTACCCCCTACACAGACACTTGAAGGACTCAGTTCCAGGATTTCAGTACATGATTGAGCTAATATCTGAAAAGGATAAAAAATAAATTATTAAGAGCAGCTATAAGACTACTTATAACACGTGACTCCCATGGCTATTAGCAAGCTCGAGGTCAGTCAATTCACCACTACACATAGCTACAACACTCTGTATAAGTAAGCACTTGGGTTGTTTCAGGGTCTAACACTGTACATATAACATCCCTTTTAAAACACGATAAAAACATGATTTTATCAGAGTAAATCCAGACAAACACAGGAAAGCTGAGCACTGCCTCAAAGTCCTGTAGCCTTGAATATGAACAGGTAACTAAAATTTTCTCACATCAAAACCAATGCTATCCTTCCCAGACCGGTCTAAACAAGACAGCAAATAAATCTGCCCGCTCAATACTGTTGTTTGTTATGTTTTCTGTTTTGAAGTTCAAAGATTACCAACCCATAACAGATTCTTTATTTGACAATGTGTTCGTAGTCCATTTCCCAGGCTTAACTCCCAGGGGACTCAACTTCCTCTCATGTATCAATCATCACACTTGCAGAACGCAGATCCCTTGTGAAAACCAAGCAATTATTCTCAAACACAGTCTGTGTTCAAGCACGGACGATGCACTGACTCAGAACCGCTCCATTTAACACGCTCTGAGACACGGAAACCACCACACAAGACGCATGACTACACGTGAGAAACGATGAAGCAAGCTGTGCCTGGTCACCAGAGTTCTGTCTCTAATTTTAGAACTCCTCTGCACAGCGTTATCAAATTCAGACAAAGTCCAGATGGTCTGTGATCAGCATTCTGCTCCTGATGGAACTTGAAGACAGACAAAGTACAGTGGTGGACACATCCTCTGCTTGTAACCAGACAGGACGGAAGTCCTGCCGCAAAAAATTGCAAACCTTTCCTGTGCTTTTCAATTACAGAGGAAATGCAGACACTCAGCCTCTAAAACCACCTGTAAAGCCACAGACCTATTTGTGCTGAATATGCATCTGAATGACAGACACATTTGAACTTTTGAAAGGTTTTTCCAAATGAATATAACTTTTGTGTAACAGTTGGATTGAGTCTTTAGTAACTACAAATCTCCTAAGATTTTATATTTGAAAAAAAGCTACAAAAACTCTTGGATAACAACAATGGGGACCAATGGTAAAATCCAGTATACCTTCTGTGGAGGAGTGGAATCTCTAGTCAATAACATCTTTAAATATTTTCACAGAATTTATGCACCAGACTCTAAAGGAGAAAACTTTTGAGGGTTAAGGCTAAAGTGAAAACATTCCAAGTATTTAAAAGGGGCCACATTGATATAGTTTAGGCTAATAAGGGAAAGTTTTCTTTAAAAAAAAATAGGGAGTCATAAAGTTGGCACCAATGTGTGACATAATCCAGTTGAATTTCCCTTTTCCAGTTCTTGAACCTCATGTTGAGAATGGAACTTGCTTAATCCATGAGAAGATACTTTGTGAAAAAAATAAGTCAGATTCCAGGGCAGACACACTCATGACAAAAATACTGTTTTGAACTGTTTAGGTTGAAAAAATAAACTAGAAATAACATTAAAAAGGTTTCTCTAGTCATCAAATCAATAATCACATTGGGACACAGATAAGTCAAGACTTTTTTTAAGAAAAGGCACCTAGTCCCTTCTCTAAATTATGGATTTTACAAATGCAGAATAATATAATTTAAAACAAAGTTTACCAAAATCACTTCCAAATGAAAAAAAAAAAAAGAAAAAAGAAAAAGAGTCAGAGAAGGGGCCGGTAGACAAGACTGACAAGAGTTAATACAGATTTAGAAACAAAAATGACTTGTAAATTTGTTTTTCTAATCTAGAATTTACCATATTCTATATTAAGATGGCAATAACTAGACACTGAATACTTTAATGTTGGAATGCAGTTTGCATGCAATACTTTAAACAGTAATTACCATTAAAGCACGATAGTTCATTTAAAAAGATCTTCTATGTAAGAAGTGACCAATGAGAAGCTCAAGATGTAAAACTGGAGGTGGTTCTGGTGAGATGGCCAACTAAACTAGAAGTTGCTCCTGTGTGAATGAGTAGAGAAGAACCAGAATAGGAAACACACAGCACTATTCCAAAGAAAGAGAGAGAGCAAGGAAGCAGGGGAGTTACGAGACAGTGGGTAGGATATCTAAATGTATAAGTACAAACACAGTAGCTCATGGAAGATGGTCAGCCTAACATCCTGCACTCATAGGGATGTCTGGTGGGGACTGAGGGAGGAAAGGCAGAAAGCTTCTCCAAAGCCTAAGGCTTGGGGACTTGGTGACAAGGGACTTGGATTCCTACCTTTAGGATAGGCCTGCAAAACATGTGCAGACCTAACACTCAAGATGGTTTTGACGTAACAGCGATTCCTTGGGCAGATGGTTCCACAGTGGTACTCTGTGTGATTCAGAAGGAAGGCGCTGGGCCAGACACCATCTTGAGAGAGAAGCTACTATTTGAAACTAAACTATCCTTAGGAGCTGAGGATGGGGTACAGTCACAGGACGGGGAGTTGGAATTTAATCTGCAACCATCTCAGGGTATGTACAGCTTTTGGATGCAGTTGTAGACAGCTGGAGGACTAGAATCCCCAAAGCCAAAAACAGTACACAGCAGTACTGAGGAGAGTACACACTCAGGGAGTACTGAGGAGAGGCAGCTGCCCCTCTTGGTTTCCTGGAGCAGGTCTAATTAACTACAAATACCCCAAATTTGGGTCACTTGGAGCTTAGAAGCTCAATGGAAACAACCCATCACCGGGACCAACTACCAGTTGATCATTGCTATAGAACCTAAATCCTAAATCCACTAACACTACAGCTGCGTCCGGGGAGATGGGGGAAGGATAAGATATTTAGGAGATCTCCCTTCTTGTTCAGATCTCAGTGTATAGCTTTTCACACTCCCTGTGGATTTAGGAGACACCAAGAGCAAACATTAACTACCTTAGGGAACAGTAGCAACTGTAGTATCCATAAGGGTGCGAGCATCCACACAGAGCAGACTACAAAGCTAAGTGCGAGCAGCTATGGCTTCACTATGCAAAGACGGGGAGCCATGCAAATGAAAACTTGAGAACCCAAAAGTGTGATACTCAAAAGGAATGTCTCCAAGTACAACCGGAAGCCATACTCAGAATCATAGCACAGAGACACAATAAATATGAAAAGGCAAAGCATCATGAGTCCTTCAACACATTGTAATCCTTCAACTACTGATTTAAGACACCAAAAAAAAAACTTCCTAAAATGTTCCACAAATAGCAAAAGAAAATAAAGTGCCAAATTCATCCTCCAAAGTGTGTATTGCTCAGGGACCAACTAGTTAAAACATAAAACACATGCACACACATGTGCACACACATACATGTGCACACACATGCATGCATACACACACACATGTACATGAACACATAAAGAGTAGAGACAGACAGACAGACACAGAGGTCTGTAGAACAATATTTTCTGGTGAACTTTAACAAAATTCTTAGAATCATACTCTTGTGAAGTAAGATTCACAAGTACTCTTGTAAATATATTCAGAATCACACGTATAAGGCTGGGCTGAGGGCTAGGTGGCTGATTAGGCACTTTCTGCTCTAATAGAGGACCCAGTTTCCCAGCCCCTGCATGTGGGCTCACAAACATCTATAACACCACTTCCAGGGAAGGGAAGGCCTTCTTCTGGCCTCTGCAGGCACCAGATATGCACATATTATACATATATTCATGAGGTACACATTCATACACATGAAATAAAAGTAAATTCTTTTTTAAAAAAATCACAAATGTATTATGACCAAGCTGGCATTAACTCAGGTGAGGAATACAAGATTGGTTCAATAAACTAATTCAGCACAGAGAGACTTAAAAGGCGAAAAGCATATCAATGCCGCAATAGATGTAGTAAGGCCTTTGACAAGGTTTCATCTTCCCTCCTGATTAAAGCCCTTAGAAAACAAGAATTAAAAAAAATGGACTCACATATACTAAAGAGTATGTACAATAATTTTACAGACCTTATAACACTAAATGGGGGAAAACAAAAAACATTTTCTCAAATATCAGAAATGAGACAAGAGTGTCCATTCTCACGGTTCTTGTTCAACATAGTACTCTAAGTCTTAAGTAGACCAAGATTGCAAGAGAAAGAAATTAAATGGAAAGCAAACAGGAAAGGAAGAAATCAAGCTATCCCTATTTGCAGATGACATGATCCTGTAGCTATAAGAGCCTAGCAACTTTAACAGAAAACAATTACATATTATAAACACTTTCAGAAAAGTCTCATGGTCGCCACTGGACACAGACTACTCAGCAGTCTTTCTGTAGGCCAATAAAAACATTCCCAAGGGTGAAACCAGGAAAATATAACAGTCACAATAGCTTCGAGGAAAGCACAATTTTGGGAATTAACCTAACAAAAGAGGTGAGGACCTCTATGTTGAAAATTTTAAGACAGCTATGGAAGAAACTGAGGAAGACACATTCCAGGCCTCCCATGTTCAAGGGAAAGAAGACGCTATCAGACTGCCATCCAGCCAAACACGATCTACAGATTAAATACAAAACCCACCCAAATCCCAATAAAATTCTTCACAGAACTAGAAAAATTAATTCCAAAATTCTTATAGAAGTACAAAATCCCTGAGTATCCGGAGCAATGCTTAATGGACAAAGTAATCCTAGCAATACCACATACTCTAAATCAGCACTCCTACATACTCCAGTGGAACAGCAACTAAAATGGGGTTGCAGTGCCATCAAAGAAAGACAAATACACGAAAAGGCCAGAATACCACAGAAATTCTATAAAGCTGGATGTAGCCATCTAATTTTTGACAAAGATACTAAATATATATTTTTGGGAAATGGCACTCTTCAATAAATGGTGCTGGGACAAAACAAATATCTACCTTATAATCCATTCCTGTATGGGAATGAGGCTCAGTCCTTATCTCTCACACTGCACAAACATAAATTCAAGAGTAATCATCGACTTTAATACCTGAATCCTTGAAACCTGCTAGAGGAGACATGAATAAAGAACCTTAAGCTATAGGCACAGGTAAGGTCTCTCTGAAAAAAAAATCATCTAACAGCACAGAAAAGAGCCCCAAGGATTGACAAATGGGATTCTAAAAAATTAAAAAGCTTCAGCACAGTCCAGGAAAGCATCGCCAGAATGAGAAAAAAAACATCTTCATAAACTACACAGCTCACATGGGTTTAATATCCAGTTTATATAAAGAATTTAAAACTTGAACACCAATAAAATCAACTCATTCGATGAATGAATGGGCTCCTGGACAGAATAAACAGTCCTCCATAGGAAAATAGGAGTGGCCAATAAATGTGCAAAGTACTCAACATCCTTAGCCACCAGGGAAGCACAAAGTAAAAGCATATTAAATGCCATCTCACTCCAGATAGAGTGACTGTCATCAAGCATGAGGGTGTGGGGGTGTGGGGAACACACAATAGTGAGGATGGAAAGAAAGAGGTAATGTCTACTGCTTAGCTGTTCCTTCACTCCTGCTGTCAGGTGCATCTGCTCTGCTGCTGTCATTGCTGCTGCTTCTGGACAGTTCTTTACTGGTATCAGAACCCAGCTTTCTTAGGTTCTATGTCATAGATACCACACACATGCATGCACAAACACACACATGTGTGCACACATGCATGCATGAGTACATATACATACATACACATAAACATGTTAAGAAACATTTTCTTAAGAAGACAAATTAAACATAGAACTACTACATGACACAGCCATACCGCTCCTGGGTATGTAGAAGGACTCTAAGTCTACATACCAGAGAGACATTTGTAAAACTATGTGGTGTGTGTCTTTGATCGAAGTACTTGGGAGGCAGAGGCAGGCAGATTGCTGAGATCTAAGTCAGCCTTGTCCAGAATAGCTGGTCCAGGGCTACACAGATAAACCCTATCTCAAGAAACCAGAGATAGATAGATAGATAGATAGATAGATAGATAGATAGATAGATAGATAGATGATAGATAGATAGATAGATAGATAGATAGATAGATAGACAGATAGAGATAGATCTATATATAAATAGGTGGAAATGGCTGGTGGACTGGTTACAATGTCCCTTACAAATAAGAATTGCTGATTTTTATTTTGAGTCTAACTAGTTTCATAAAACTTCAACACATTACTCACACAATTCAAAAGTCAGAATGCTCTGAATAACCTGTGAAACTGCAAATATCAATTTTATGGAATTTCTCTGTTTGAGGAGGTCGCAGGGAAGAATCCAGTAAGGCTGCTTACTCTCTGCTCCGGGTTAGTGGCAAGGCCAGATGCAGTGTGGTGAGGCAGCTGTGGATGCTGCCTGCTGGCCTCCTTGAGGGTGTGGATGTTTGGCAGGACATGAAAGTGGATACCACCATTACCCCTTCTCAGCAGCCCAATCCAGAATGGTGTTTCTCCCTCGGTACTACAGGCATGTTCCAAATTAATTTGAATTAAACCTCCTCTATCTCATGCACTGTCAGGTTGCAGAACTTTTAATATAGGCCAGGCTCTTCACTAGCTACGGAGGGGCAGACATGCTCTCTGCGAGCAGAGCTGGCACAGAACTGAAGAGAGGGAGCCAGGCCTAAGTCAGAGCCCAGCCATGCAAGGAATTCTGCTGCCCACAATGAGTGCATTATCTCCTATTCCATTTGACACTCTGGTCTTTTTAGCCACTGATTAATAACCCAAAATAACCAAACATGATGACACTGTTGCCAAGGAACAATCGCTTTCAGAGAAAAAAATAGATCTTCTAACATAGTTAAAGTATGTCTCATGTATATGGAGTTTTTCATGTTTTGATTAAGATCATATAACTTCCTGAACAAGTCTACATATTAAAGGCATGTTGTCACATCCAGCAGTACACACATAAAGTAAAATCCACATTATGAACTAAAAACTATATATGATATAGTTAATATGCTTTTCCCTGGTATTTATGACAACATAGGGCTATTTAATAAAAAGCTATACTTGGGATATATCCAAGGTATATATCTTATATGGAATAAATTAATATGGAGCATGAAGTCAAATTATTACTTACAACCTATAGTGTCTTTAAAACTTAAGATAACAATGTAAGAAGTAGTTCAGCATATTATGATTTGAATATCAAAAATCCAGTTTGGGAAAAAAATCATGACCTCTCAAAGACCAATATAAACCAAAGCAGATTTGAAAGTCCCTATACTTTTCTTATTTCTAAATAGCCTATTCCATAAAAATGTACCAAATAATTTTAAATGAACAGGATTACCATATGTTTAAACCATGACCTAATGTAAAAAGTATATTGAACAATTCGTTATAAATACCACTTGCTCTGTTAATATTAAATAAATTTGACCAAAAGCAAATACAAAGTTGGGCATATAGTTCAAGGACTTTCTCAATCCAAAGCACAGGCATTCTGGCTCTAAGACAATGAATACAGAGTTTCCTAGTTGGCTTTCCATTGCTGTACTAAGAACAGCTGTAGGAGGTAGTGAGGTCCCAGGAGGGGTGGGTGGGAGGCGCCTGCCCACCTAGAGTCTTCCTTTCTTGCTGACAGGGATGCAGGCAGAGGAGATAAGGGGTCAGCAACGGAAGGGAGGGGGTCAGGTATGGATGGTCAGGGGAGTTTAGCAGTTCTAACTGGCTAACAATCAGGCCTCTTCTGTGACTCTGACTAACTAGCAACCAGAACAAACACAGATGAATGATTATCCAAGTGGTACAGGCTCTGTGTTTGATTTTTCATTACGTGTCCAGGGTTACAAGTTCAGTTACAATTAGAAAATACAAACAGAACAGATTTTCCTTTCATTATTAGCCCTATAACTCTGAATTAAAGAATCTAAAGAATGTCTCCACAAGCCAACACACTTATTATATGACAGCCTGCTTTTAGACTGCCAGCATTTGTAGTTTTAAAACACTCCAGACAAAGAGAAAATATCTGAACCAGTCTCTTTATGAATAGCAAATACTTATACTTAGCCCCTTTTCTATATGTTTCATCATCTACGCTATGAAGTAGGAAAGGTTTATTTTCTCAATCTCTTATTTACTGAAGTTTTATTCCTCCAGGGGTGTACCTTGTACAACCCTCTATCTTTAAACTACATTTCAGAGAGCTCTATGTGTATATTAAGTAAGACTTTCCATCTGCAACCCATACTCCTGGCCAGCCCTAGTTTGTCAGTTGACTCTGTTTACCCTGCATCAATTAAACTGCTTGAGTTTTCCTCAGGGGCAGACATCCCAAGCATATTCTAGGAATACTGGCCTCATCTAGCTCTGTGCTTATCCAGGGCATATGGAAGACTTCTAAATAGTGGCCAGATAAAGTTAATTTTAGGATTTTCCTAAAAAGATTCAGACATAAGTTTCTCAGGGAAAGGCATAAAATTAATCATTAATGCAGAAAGGCCCCAAGATTGCAACATGCAGTGACCAAAATGCCTCATAGGTTTCCCACAGGCCAGTCTGATGCAGACATCCTGTCAATCAAAGTGAGCTCTTCCCAGATGACTCTAGTTTGTAGCAAGCTGACCTATAACTAGCCAGCACAGAGGTGCTGGAAATTGTGTTACCGGAAATATTCAAGTCATTTTAACTCATACGTAGTAAAAATGTATTTGTATGGATTCAAATTTCTACTCAGTAATACTCATGAGTCATGGGCCCAAATGCAAAATAATAAGGCAAAGACAAAAAAAAATAAGGTAGCAACATTAAAAAAATCATAAATTTAGTTGAATACTATCTTTTGAAGAGTGTTTTCAATGTATGCTATATAAAAAGAGAAAAGGGATATTAAATCTTATTTATACAGTTTCCTGTGGTGGTGTTTTGGGGAGTATTGTTTTGTTTTGTTGCTATGTTTATTGTTTATTTGTTCATTTGTTATTCGTTTGTTTTGAAACAGGGTCTCCTGTAGCCCAAGCTAGGCTATGAAGCTGAGAATGATGGTGAACTCCTAAGTATTATAGACCAACACCCAAGTGGTAGAATTATAAGAATGTGACCCTGACTTTCTACTCAATTCAATCTGCTCTCAAAAACTAATAGAGCTGAGGAGAGAGCTTTGCAAGCTGAAGAACCTGAGATGATCCCCAAAGCCAAAGGCCAGGTGCTATGGTGGCATGTGTTTTTAATAAAAAGATCATAAGATGGAAGGCAGAGACAGGGGGATCCCTGGAGCTCCCGGGCCATGTATCCTAGTTTACTTGAAGTTCTAGGCCAAAGAGAGACAGAGTCGAACCCAGCACTCATGTTGTCTTCTGATTTCCACAGGCACATGTATACTCTAACACACAAACGAGCGTACTCACAAACAACATACACACAACGCCATGGACAACAAAAACCTAGCTAGAACTTACATGTTAATATTAACAAACCGAATGTTGTTCAACTCTGGATTTCCTACTGCCATGATTTTAGTTTTCTCTCGGACTATCATCAAGCTGTAATTAATTAATTGTTCAGTGTGGGTTTAATTCTCAAGAAAACATTAAATGTGTATATTAAATGTTCAAAGTATAACAGAGTGTTTAATAAAGTGAACACCTCAATTTCTTCATTTTCCTTAGGATAAACATGTTGTCTTGTTTAGAATATCTTTGAACAACTTAAATGTGTCCGAATATTACAGAGGCCTAACCTGTTTTTTGATTTATTTCTCACCCAGAACATTTTTCATCTTTCTTTTCTATGGATAATTCCTCCTTTCGACTGGAGAAATGGTCTCCTCTTGCAAATAGCCCTAGTGAACTTACTGATCACGATGGTGTCCTTTTAACCTAAACCTCAGGCCATGAGGACAAAGATGACTACGTGATCTAAATAAGGCTGACATACTATCATGCCTCAATTATATACGATGGCGTTCTGATAGAACCTGTGATTTTTATTGCTGTCAATACCAGTCACTTTCCAACGGGCTTGCTGACCAAGCAGCATCCTGAAAATTGATTTCCAGTTTTGAATAAATCCTGGCAGTTTGGTTTCTTCTTAGAAAACTAAGACTAAATCTTTACAGTTGCTCAAGCTTTGAGATTTCATCAACTGTGATTTCACAAATATAGGTTTCCCCAGCTAAGAAGCTCACCACAGCCCCTGTGGTAGATGTCTTGCTAGGACAGACAATTATTAACCTCCAGCTTCTCCCTTTGCCTGGAGAGAAAGGAGTTTGTAGGATCTCCTCTTTCCCCTATAACATAGTTTTATACACACTCTGGATTTTTTTTTTCAAACAAAACAATGAACATTACTAAGAACAGTTTAGTTCCTAATGCCAATCCTTATATTCCCAACACGATGAATGAAGTGACTTTTTAAATCTAAGCAACATAATTTCTCTTAGAAAGCATCTTTGCATGTTATTTACATATCCTGCCTGAGATGGTTTAGGTCATTTTCCAAACAAATTCTCATTAATCACAGTCACCCTACATGTAGTGTACTTGAGCTTTGGAACACAGTTACTCTATAAAACTAGCCTCACACTGGATTCATCTCTTTCTGCTGAATCCTTTCCAAGTTACTCTTATTGAAAAAACAAAACTTGCACAAATAATTCCAAGTAGTGAAACATGCATGATCCTATTCTGAAAAATAAAATCAAGGGAGTTTCCACAAAGCGCTTCTATTTCTGCTCTTTCTGTGCTGTAGGTTTCAATCTGTGGGTTTGTTTTATTTTTATCTTTTCTTCCAGGGCATTGCATAACAAATCACTGGCCTTGAACTATGAGGTGAACTCATGGGCCAGTCTGACTTTTAGTAGTTCAAATAAAATTTCATTTTCAAATATGAATCTATGATTGAAATAACCTAAAGCTGAAACATAAGAATCATATGGTTCCCCCACACACACACCCATGGTCAATGTGGTGGAAGAAGTAACAAAGAGGATGGAATGACTCAATTTAAAAATTTTCCAACCTTAACATTTAACTTGCTCTACAATTTTCTAAGGGGCATCCCCACTTGGATTTTCTTTCTTAAGGTCAGTTGGATTCCCCTCCCTGCTGAACTCTTCTTTTTTTTATGTAAACTTCTGCTCACTCTGTTTAAGAAGTTTTCACCCTGCCTTCAGCTAGCTATCCATCGTTGGAATCAAATGCTGGTATGATATTACATTTGACTGTCTTTCTGCTTCTCTAGTCCTATGATACAGTGACCTCTCACATTTTTGCTAACTTTTACACTATTCAAATTTACCATTTTGCTAGCAATCTAGCACATATATCATGAAGACAGCACTGGAAGGGTCTCTATCCATGGTAGTCCATGCAGCATGAATTAAGAATTGTATAACTGAAGGCTCAGATTGACCCTATTCTTGACTTCATCCTGACCAGTGAAGACAATCTGTTAGGCGCTTCCCTTAGGTCCTTGATTTGGTTTTATTCTGAACAAGCTAAAAAGAACCAAGCCTTGGGGACTCTGAGAGTATCTATATTCAAAGGAGTATATTCTTTCCTTATGATACCTGCCTCTAAGTAACAATGAAGTTTCCCTCAAAAGAAATTGTGGCCCTTTTTGTGAATGTGGAGTCTTGAAAATCTTTGTGACATTAAAATAGAAAGTTCAGTGCTCATTATCCAGTATGGAACTGAGTCCTGCTCCATGACCTGAAGATTTGGAAGGAGTGTTGGCCAAACTCTTCACATTGACTATCATGTCATCTAGAATTCCTAGTTATGATACTATATTACTGAATTCAATCCCCATGCAATCATGTCCTGTTATCCCTAAGACCTTGACATACAGATTGCTGAATATCTTTCCTTATAGGCTTCCCCACAGATAGATCAATTGCTCCATCTTATATGGTTGTAGGTCGCTGCATTCCTAGCTACCCAATATATGACTTCAATTCCAACCTCTCTGCCCTCCAAAACATCTAACCCTCTAATAAACTACAACTTACCACTTCCATTTCAAAGGCAAAGTTTAAAACTCGGGATTAATCAGGATATAAGACTGACTACATGGCTTCCTAGCAGCAGGGTAGAAGTTATACCTGTTCCTCCCACTGCAACATCAGACTGTCTCTACTCTTTCACCATCTCTCACAATGACAACGGTGAGAGAATATGAGCACATGACTCCATTCTAGAAATGGACCCTATCCATTACTGTTTGTTGTTCTACTTGAACCTTCATGACCATCCTACAGATCCCAGGTTCTAAATTAACCTTCCATTTCACTTGTGAAATGAAACACATAAATATTCATACTCTTAATCCATGCTTCCTGGAGACATGTATCCTCTAAATCACTGAGCTCAGACCAATCTGGTCATGCATGCTTTGTTTATAGTTATAGCTACTCCCGTTGTCGGAGCTCAGTTCAAATCCCACCATGAAAAGAGCCTATGATGTCACACACCTAAACAACCCCATCTGGATGTTGATGAACACTCTATCCATGCTAGCATCCCACACCAACTGTAATCTTAGTTTCTTCTCCATCGCTGAGGTAACTACAGCTGCCCTCCTCTCACTCATCTGAGAGACTTAAGTGTTCATATTTGTTCCATTTGCTGTATTTTATTTAAATGCACTCAGAGTGCAATGTCAGTCATTGGTTTGGTAAAGCATAATGAAAAGAAGAATGTCTTCTCCAACCAAAATGTACACGTGGAGGGACCCATGGCTCCAGCCACATATGTAGCAGAGGATGGCCTTGTCCAACATCAATGAGAGAAGAGGCCCTTGGTCCTGTGAAGGCTCATTGCCCCAGTGTAGGGGAAAGCCAGGACAGGGAAGCAGGAGTGGGTGGGTTAGTGAGAAGGGGGAGGAGGATGGGATAGGGAGTTTTCTGAAGGGAAACAAGGAAAGGAGATAAACATTTGAAATGTAAATGAAGAAAATATCTAATAAAAGTAAAGAAAAAAGAAAAGAAGAATGTCTTCTATTTGTCTTCAGTCTGTGGAAGATATGCTACATTTATTTTAAGTAGCAAACAGGTATTTCAAATAAGGCAATAATGGGTAATTATAAAATGTATAGGGGAAAATATATATATTTTCCTTCACCCCCCACCCCTCTACTCCCCTACCATCATTACATGGATAAACATATCAGGCATTAGTGAGTCCAGACTGCTTGTAAAGGCTCCAACTTCTACCTGCAGGTCCTGCAAGATTTCCTCAGAGGCCTGTTCCCTTGGGATAACAAAACAGGTAACCTCTGCTGACCTGAAATGGTACCCATCAGCACCCTCCAGATGTAACAGGAAGGATTTTGTTATCAAATTTTGTGCCTAAAATATGTGACTCTTTCTAATTCCCTGCTGATTCTTTCAACATAACTTATTCAAGCTAGCATCTACCAAGAGCTACACTGTACTTAAATCACATTCTTTAAAGCTTCCCTGGAGGGAAAAAATAACTATATTTCAATCCCACAACAATAGTTTTGCAAAGCTCGCTGTCATGCAGAAGATTCTGAATCAGTCTTCATGTGCATAGAACCACAAAAATAAAAATCAAAGACAGTAATCCAGAGAGATCTTTACATGCATACCCTAAGCACAATAAAAATCTATTAAAAATACACACCACTGGCCGGTTTATTGGGAGTCAATTATTCATTCCTCTCCTTGGATTTTAAAAATTTACATCATATTGTTATTTACCCTGAACTTAGCCATAAAACTTAACTATTTTTCACACTGCAATTTTTCCCTAAAAATCAAAACTAATAATCTACTAAAACTCCTATAATGACTTAATCTCTGTTCTATTACATTTTGGATGTCCGCTAGACGTGACCGAACCAAATTACGTCTTCTCTAAAAAATCCATTAGTTCTTGTGAAGCCTTCACACTACTAAAACCAAAGCCAATAAATCTCACCCTGTCTACCTGAGAATGATCTTCAAGGGGACATTTAAAATGCCCAAGCCAAATGTTGGAAGTGAGATACTTCTCCCTTTTCTAAGTGCCTAAAGATTAAAGGAAAAGATTTTGCTTAGAGAATATATATTCACTTGCAGTTTAGGGTGATGTTTACCAAATATCATAAATACTTAATAGCAACTGTTCCTAGTGCTTCTAGCAAAAGGCAGTAAAACGAAATATAAACCTCTACAGCAAGAGCCAGAGCCCGACTCCAAATTTCAATCCTCGCCTTCCCCGCCAGACCCAGCTCAGGAGAGCCCAGAGTCTAACAGTCACCAGGGAGCGTGCTGTTGAATCCCAAACAGAGATGTTATGTGCCCCGCGGAAACTATTCATCATTTCAACGGGAGGAACAACTATAGTCAAAGCCTGAGCCCCCAGATCAAGTTGCCTGTCTAATCAGCGAACGGGCTGGGAGGAGGCCCTCACCACGCATTCCAATCAATTTTTTTTCTTTTTAATTCCACATTTCTCCTATAAAGCCTGGAGAAACTCTAAAAGTAGAAGATGGTTAACTCCGCGCTGAAAGGGCGGAGATGTCAGAGGCAATTTCCGAAAATCTTCAACTAAAAATCCCAGCCCAGGATCACGAAATACATGCAGAAGACGGTGGCAAATCTCACCAACAAAGAAATCCAGATCTTCCTGTTGGCAGCAACAAACGAAAATCACTCTCCTTTTGCTAAATACTGCCCACCTGCTCCACTTGAGACAATTTGCTTGGACAGCTTAAAACTCGTGTTATAAAGTTACCAGCCTTCTGGGAATCAGAGGCATACTTACAGAGTTGATGATCCCTTTAAGAGCTTGAAATCCACCTTTGACAGGGAAAACTTGATCCTTGGAATCAGCAATTTTTTCCAGCTTTTGGAAGAAAATGAAGAAAGGGGAGGTTTAGACACACAGCTCTTTATAATTTAAACTTACATGGAAAATTGTTTTGGTAACATTCATCCGAAAACTTACTGTGTACAACTCATTCATTCTGTGATATATTATTTGTGTTAATGATTACACACACACACACACACACACACACACACACACACACGACAGTGTTGTGTAACTGTACATTACAATTAAAATTCAAGGCCTAGAACTGATGGTAAGAAGACCAATTTCCTTCCAGAGATACTACCGTGAAATGAACTTAAGTCACCGGCTACAAAATCTATGTAGTATAGATGTCTAATTGCTGTCTAACAGCAGGAGAGTCTATGAATTTTTGCCATTTACTCACACAAAAATGCAAAGGTAAAGTTTTTTGTAAGAAAACTCCATGAAAAATAGATTTATATGAAAAAAATCTTAAAGATTTCTAAATGGACTCTTCATATTCCCACACAAGAGAAAATTTTCAAATCAAAATAAGAATTCTAGATAAAACTATCACCATTGTCTCACTGATTAAGGTAAAGGGATATTCATGCAGCATTGATCTAAGCATTTGTCTTCTTTTAAGATCCTCACCAAATAAATATTCAAGAAATTTATTTTGAGTTTAATTTTCCATTTTAGAAGAACTCAAAACACAAGTCATTTTATGCAAAGCCTCTGTTGGCCACAGAAAAAGAGCTTATTTAAATACCTTTAAGGCAAGTGAGTGAATTATAGTCTGCAGGTGTGTCTTAACTCACCTGAGCTTGCTCGAAATCCAGGACCCCAACACAGTAAACACTCGCACCAAGTGACCTGGACTTCTTTGCCTATGAGGAAACAAAAATAGAAGAGACACTCAGGACTCGGAGGGACTTTGGATGAATGCCCAACAGTGGGAAAAGGGACCTTGTAGAGTCCACCTCCAGTAGAAAGACAAGGGCATCAATTAGAAGGATGGGGTTGCCATCCCACAGTCAAAAACTCTGACTCAGAATTGTCCCTGTCTGAAAGAATTGCAGGGATAAAAATGGAGAAGAGACTGAGGGAAAGGAGGTTCAGTGGCAGACCCAAATTGGGATCTAGCTCAAGGGGAGGCTCCAAGGCCTGACACTATTACTGATGCTATGGTGTGCTTACAGACAGAAGCCTAGACAGCATGGCACCCCTCCAAAAGGCCCAATGAGCAGCTGAAAGACTCAGATGCAGACACCCAACCAATAGACAGAAGCTGGGGACCCCTGTGATTGAATTAGGGAAGGGCTGGAAGAAAGGGAGGAGGAGAGTGACCCCATGGGAAGACCAGCAGTCTCAACTGACCTGGACCCCAGAGATCTCTCAGACACTGAGCCACCAACCAAACAGCATACACCAGCTGATATGAGACCCTCAACACATATACAGCAGAGGACTTCCTGGTCTGACCTCACTGAGAGAAGAAGCACATAACCCTCAAAAGACTTAAGGCCTCAGGGAAGGGGGAGGTCTGGTGAGGTATGGGGGTGTGGGACATCTTCCTGGAGTCAGGGGAGGAAGAATAGGATGAGGAACTGTCTGAGGGTGGACCAGGAAGGAGCATAATGCATAATGATGGGCTGTAAAAAAGATTAATAATAATAATAAAATATCAGTATTATTATTAATGGTCATGATGCCTCAGTGATGAAGAAAGCATCCTTTCACAGTCACATGTATTAGTATTTTGATATAACTAATATTTCCAAAGGGAAAAAATAGAAGAGAGATGGAGGGAGAGAGGGAGGAAGGGCACAAGGGATGGAGGGGAGATTCCAATATGGTGCATGTGCGCACAGAGAAGCACGACAGGGGGTGTAGAGCACTTCAGCTTAGCACTTACCTCGTTCTCAGCGTACGATGGCACCAGGCCGTCCAGCTTACCGTCTGTCAGAGCAATTATAATACTGGAGGTTTTTAAGCCTCCCGCATTTTGAATTTGTTCATTTGCCTGAAAAAAATAAAGAATAATTATATAGCTGACAATTTCATTTTCACTTTTAACCAGCACTGTCTGTGAAGCTGAATGCGTAGGTCTGACAAAATAAAGATATTAAGGGCTACAAAATAATACACATATAATATATGAATGACTTCACAAAACTGGGCATTTCTGTTAGCCTTTTTATTGGAAATATGTGTGTATTCATATAAAAGAGCCACTACACCTGGGTTTCTGTGATACAGCTTTTTATACCTGGGATTAATTGATCTGACACTAATCCCAGAGGGAAACAGGCTTGTTAAGAGACAAGATGCAAACAGACTTTTCCTATCAACACTTAGAAAAGGGTATTTTCTATCAGTCTCATGTCTAGGATGGACTAAACCATTTGGGGAAATGGACATCTACATGCGAAGGGATTTCTCCTTCTATAGTAAGAAACTACACCTCCCCTTGTTTGAAATGTACAATAACTTACAAGCTTTAGTCCTTCATGGATGTACGTCTCTCCGACCGGCTTAACGGCTTTCAAATCCTCCAGTCCTTTGCCTATCTTGTATCTGAAAAGAAGATTGAGCAGAGGCCATAGCAAACACTTTCTGGATAACTTAAGTCCCCACCAGTAAGAAACAAAGGAAAGGATGTGGCCTATGTCCAGACACTCATCCTCCTTTCCTATCAGGCTAATAGGCATGTGGTAACTTATGGATTTTAACCATGCAATCAATTATAAAGACAACAATAGGTGGTGGAATCAAAGCACTTCACACACTGGTGAGCCAGGAACCTTTGCTGAAGCTTGCTTTACCAAGTGATAGGGAGTCCTGTATGCTTCCTCTCATACAGACAAACACGAAAATGAAGTATCTCAGCCTGCCCATTGGCCACACTCACCTCGCCTCCCCGGAAGGGAACACTGCCTCCTTGCCTTATAGACTCTGACAAACTCTTACAGACTAATATTCACCCTTCCTCATAGAAAGTGAAATGTTCTATTTCAGTCTCGTCGGGTCTTACGTCTCAGAACTTCACTGTTAGAGAACCCATTCCCACACTCAGGCCCCTGAATATTCTTCTTTCAAATAAGTAGAAAGTTAATACAGATATGACTAATGAATTAATGAATGAGTGAGTAAATAAAACAATGGATAGGTAAATGTGTAGTAAACAGGTAGATAAATGGATGGATGGACAAGAGGACAATGCACTCTTGTTAGAGATAGTGTGATGGAGAAAAGTAAATAATCATCCTTCTCCTCCTCCTCCCTCCTCCTTTTCTTCCTCCTCCTTCTTCATCTCCTCTTCTTCCTCGTGTTCTTTTTCTTAGACACAGTCTCACTATGCAGCCCTGGATGACCTAGAATTCATTGTATAGACCTGGCTAGCAAACTCGCTAGACCCATGTGCTTCTACCTCTGGAGTGCTAGGATGAAAGGAATGGATCGCTGCTGGGAACCTGCCCAGCACAGGCTCTCTCTGGAAGGCAGTGGATGAGAAGCAGACTGGGCCCAGTGACAGTGATGGGGTCAATACTACTGATGGAACAAAACTTAATTATCTGGAGCTGGCAAGAGTACCCAGCAAGAAACTCTGAACTCCTTTAACTCTTAAGCATATGTACATATAGACAGACAGACAGACACTTGGTAGCAGCAAGGAATTAAGTAAAGAATTAAATGTTAAGAGTTCCTTTCTCTTTTGACCAGGAGCCTCTCCCTGGCCAGGAAAGGGGCGTGGACTCCTTAACTCTTCATAAACCAGAAAGAAAAGAAAGGAAAATAATTAAACTCTTTTACATAGGTAACATGCACAGACTCAAATACACTCATACACACATACATTCTGATTGGGCTTGACCACCTGTCTCAATCAACTCCACAAGTATTTAAGCATGCTTACATACTTAGACGTATACCTATACATGTATATATAGATAAGCAGACATATACATACATTTGGTGTATGGGGCTGAGCCCCAAATACTATACATATACATTTGGTGGATGGATGGGTGGGTGGGGCAGAGGCCCTGAAGCCACACTCTATTTTTTTCTCTGGCCTTTTTATAGACAAAATTTCTTAGAAAATACCTCATTGATAAAATGTTACACAAAAATGGAGTTACAGAAGGATGTGGATCATAAGTTCAAAGCAGTGGTCCACTCTGTAAGCTCATTATAAGTTAAGAGCAACAGTTCCACAAGGCCTTGCTTTATCATAGAGCACACCTGTGGTTTCATCCTTGGACCTGACCTAGAATGAATGATTTCCCTTGATCACAAATTCGTCCCAAGCCTATTTCTCTTTTCAGTGTAATTGTGAAAGCTCATTGTATTCCTTATTATGGAGTCTTCAATATTTTATGAGGAATGGGCACATTCTATTGATTCTAAGTTTATTATATCTTTCTGGCAAAACAACTAAAACCATCTCTTAAAACTTTCTTCCTAAAATTATTTGAATCAAATACAAAAAGCTATAAAATCATTAAGCAGTATTATTTCATGAGCATTCATCTTTATGTTGATCCGCAGGAAATTTACTCAGTAGGGTAGGCTAATCCCAGGAATTCTTAGGCTATATAACAGTGACAGGAAAGATATATCAGCTGCAAGAAGCAATCCTGAGATCAAGTCTCTTGGGATCTTGCCTCTCAGAGCTCACCCATCGTAGACCATGCAAAAATGTCGGGTCATCTCCAGGAAATTCACCTTAGCCTTAACCACTCCTAGGTGGCTCCTGACTGATCACCATCTCTGGCAAAGAGTCTTTTTCATATAACTTATTTATTGCACCAGTAGAAGATATCTAAATGGAGCTATGTCTACAAAGTTTTTAAAAAAAGGCATTTCATATGAATACTTAAAGGAAGACCCATATTTTAGGGTTTAAGATTATTATCTTAAGAGATAAAACATTGTTACAAATATAGTCCAAAATACATTCAATTTTTTTTAGTTTTCTGTTTTGTTTGTTTTTGCATTTGGCAGGTTTGTTATACCCACTAGATTGGTCTTGAACTCAGGACACTCTGTCTCAACTTCCTGAGTACTGTAATCACAAGCTTGTGTCAACCACACCTAGTTTAAGTGTTAATTTTGCAGAAATCCTTTTGTTTTGCTTTGCTTTTGTTCTTTGAGACAAGGTTTCTCTGTGTAGCACTGCCTGTCCTGAACCTCATGCTGTAGACCAGGCTGTCCTTGAACTCACAGAGATCTACTTGCCTCTGCCTCCCAAGTGCTGTGATTAAAGGTGTGAGACTCCCCACTACCATCTGGCTGGAAATGTTAATTTTAAAGGTTCAGAGAAGATCTTCATTTTAAAAAATATTAACTCTTAGTTTTTAATAGAAGCAAAAAGATGCTTTAAATGTCAATCTGGAATTATCAACAGAATTAATATCCTTTAAAGAAACAGTGTGTGGGGGTAAGAGGAAAGGGGACAACATTTGAATTGTAAATAAATTATTTATCTAATAAAATTAAAAAATAAAGAAAGAAGCAGTGAATAGTATCCACACCACTGGGGATGACAGATAAAAGAGGTGGATTACAAAAATAATATCTTAATATCAAAGACCATTGTGGAGTCTTACAAAGAACTTCATGTGTACATTATGCATATTTACTTGTTTGTAACACATGGTTATAACACATAAAATTAATAGGAAATGTATTTAAATGTTTCAATAAGCCGTGTACCAGTGTTTCACACATTTTAAAAGGAACTAATGGATTATATTTTAATAGCATTAATGCTTGGTTTAAAAAACCACGTACTCAAAGCATTTAACTGATTCTACTATACTCTAGCTTTTATCTTTATCTCTATTACAATTTTCTATGATAAAACATAGTCTCTGACATCGTTTTACCTAACTAATTAATTTAACTGTTCACATCTCTGTGAGACCAGAGGTTTGGTATAACGGCCTCTGTCTTCTATTGCTCATGCAGTCATGTGTTCTGAACCTGCTGCTTACTATAATGCCTCTTGCAAAATAAATGCCTAATAAAATTTCAATCATCCATAGGAAATAATCATGGTTCTGCAGACGGCACAGTAAATACCATAATGTATACATTTATTTTGTGTCAATATTTATATTTGAGATCTATGGAAACAACTTGAGACTGATTTTTGTCTGAGCAGAGATAAATATCAAATACTTGGTGTTTCCCTGAAATGAGTGGCAGTGTGTCCTCGAGCATTAATGTTTGCTGTCAAAAGGGAGAGAGACAACTGATGTGCAAGCTTACACAAACAGAATCTGTGTGGTAAAAATAGCCCTCCCATTGGCTCAGGCCCACTCACCGCTGCATGCAAGAGCCGGAAGCATGAGCAAGGCTGAGTAGAGAGAGCCCAAGAGTGTGGAATTCAGTCTTTTCCAGGCACTGCTAGTCCAACAGGATAACAGAAAACATATCAAGGGTTTCCATCTTTAATGTGCCTACCACCCGCATGCCCCTCCATACTGCATGATAGTGGTGGTCCATCATAGAGATAGACCACCATCAAGACATAGACATAAAGTGCTCCTTGCCCAGGGCCAGTGACATGGCACACCTGGAGCAGGTGTGGGCCACCTCCAACAGAAAGTACCCAGACTGTCAATCTCTTTAGGGAAACTGGAACCCAGGCCAAGACAGGCCAGATAAGAAGGGGCTTTGAACATGTAAATGTTCTAAGTCTCTCAGTCAGCAAGCAAGAAGTCAAGGGATGTTGTAGATGAAGGACAGAAGTCTCACACTCACAATGCTGGGACAGAGGACTGTAAAGGGGACAGAGACAAGTGGGAAGAAAATCAGGGTAGGAAATGGTGGGGCTGCAAAGAAATGCTCACGTTCATGTCATCTTGAAAGCCCCATTTCATCGGGCTTCCTTCGCTGTAATGCTGTGTCAGCTACTAGGAAGGGTAGTATGGAAACCACATCAGTATTTGTTTGAAGCCGTTGCCCAGGATACTGCTATCATTGAAAGCCCCGTGAGGCCCCACAGCTGCTGTCACCTTTGAGTCCTTGCTGAGCACTTCCTCCTTTCTGTTCTTTACAACTGTGTCCACCCTTTTCAATTCCAAATGTCTCTCCCTCTTTCTTCTCAATTGTCAAAGTAGATTCTTTCCTCATATCTCTTTATTCCTTTCCCCTCCCTCTACTCCTCCCAGTTCCTACCCAGCTCCTCTCCCATCCAGATCTACTCCCTTCTATCACTCATTAGAAGAGAAAAGGCTTCTAGGAGCTCTTGTGTCAACTTGTATCTTGCCCAGACTGTCAAGAAGCCTGCAGTAAATGTCTTAGTTGGTCACAAAACTCTGTTCTTAGAGCTACCTACTTATTCTTGTTTTCCAGGATCTTACCGAATTTTACATGTTTTTTTTTAATGCTATTATGCCCTAAGAAGACTCAAGTATGTTTTGGAAAGGGGCAGGACGAAAACAAATACAAAGGCTGATTAAACATCTGCTTGTTGTTTGTACATTTTTAATGAAGAACTACAGAACAAACCCCCACAATCAACAAGAGAAAGATGGAGGGACAGGACAAAGAGAAGAGGGAGAGAGGGGGAGGGGAGACAGAGGAGAACCTAAACACTGGCTCGCATGGAACACTGAGGTCTAGCAGGATCACCCAAACATCTCTGGTGAGGAGAAAGGAAAAGAGGGAGGGAAGGGGAGGGAAAGGAAAGGGAGGGGAAGGGAAGGAGAGGGGAAGGAAATGGGAGGGGAGGGGAAGAGGAGGGGAAGGGAAGGAGAGGGGAAGGGAAGGGGAAGGGAAAAGGAAGGGAAGGGGAGGGGAGGGGAAGAGGAGGGGAAGGGAAGGGGAAGGGAAGGGGAGGGGAGGGGAGGAGAGGGGAGGGATGGGAAGGGGAGGGGAAGGGAGGGAAAAGGGACATAGGGGAGGGGAGGAGTGCTTCAGCATATTATATTAAGAACTTCCGGGCTGATGAGATGACTCAGCGGTTAAGAACACTGAGTGCTCTTCCAAAGGTCCTGAGTTCAAATCCCAGCAACCACATGCTGGCTCACAACCATCCATAATAAGATCTGACACCTTCTTCTGGTGTGTCTGAAGACAGCTGCTGTGTACTTACATATAACAATAAATAAACCTTTAAAAAAACAAACAAAATTTAAAAAAAAAAGAACTTCCTAGCTTACTTAGTTTTAACACTGACCATGTTTTTGGAGTGCTCCGTCACTTGCCATGTTTACCATTCATTTCTATTGGAGGTCTCTGGACCGAACAGGATAGTCTATTAAACCATAGCTAGAGTTTCTGAAATGGCATAGATCAAGGTGGGTATAGACTGATAGACAGGACATAAATTAACTTTCAAAGCCAACCTTGTTTCCTGGATGGTGACTGATAAGTCCTTGAGGGGACTATAAGGTCACTGAGCCCCAGCTCTGGTTCTCCACAGTCTGTTAGAATGACTTTGATCACCTAGTTCACTCTCTTCCTGATTGCAAGCTGAGCTCACGAGCAAAGATCAAAAGAGGAAGTGGAGACCCAGGAGGAAGTGCGGACAAAAGAGGAAGTAAGAGAAAAATGTGGACAGCTTTGACAAGGGAAAGGTACCAGCGAAGAACTATGGCTGCCCCTCAAGCTCACAGGCTACCACAACACAAATGCAACCAACTGCAGACTCAATTATCATTTCTTTAAACTCAGGTATTGAGATACGGTCCATATCCCAACCTGGCCTCAAACTCATGATCCTCCTGCCTTAACCTCCAGGTGCATTAGATCACAATGTCTGCATCCTTACACACATGGAAAATCCCATCTTTCCTGGGCCTTTCGCTGGCATTTGTTCCTGTCTCGAGTCCTGAAACAACTGTTGGTTAGCATAAAAGTTATGTGAATAGACATACATATGGTCAATACGATAAGTAATCTATAGATGGCTAAAGGCATTGAGGAACGTACATGTGGGTTACATTCAAATACTACTGTCTTATTCAAAGTAGTATTTGAGCGTGTGTGGGTTTGGGTAGGTGACAGTGGTACTCAAAGCAACCCCTTCACACACACTGAGGGCAATTTGTCATGGGAAGCTATCTAATGAGGTAGGATGATGGGGGGAGGGGTGGTTGGAGTAAATCATAGATGAATGGAAACCCTGGTTCTACAAGGGACACACTGTATACCCGTAAGCAGTTACGTAACTTCCCTGACTCCAGCTTCTATACCGATAAAATATAAATAGTGATGTCTGTCTGGATTTTTGTTTCCATTAAGACTGGAGATGCATGACATCATTCGGCAGCACTGAGCATTCAGAACATTGCAAGGGCTTAGACTCAGTGCATAACCAGAGAGGTTCGGAAGGAGGAGGGCCCAAAGCAGAAGAATCCCCATTTTCCCTTTAGACTCCTGTGATGTTCTTCCAGAAAACCTGCATATGGTGGCACAGGTTGGACTCCTGGTGACATAATGGGGGAACAGGCAGGCCCCAAAGCCGGACTGTGTGGCCTCAAAGCTTGTGAACCTGAGGTAGTCATCTCACACGTATAGCCTTGGATGCCTCACACAGGACTTACTGGAATAGTGATATGAACACCCCGGAGCTACGTAAAAATCAAATGAGTTGCACATGCCATGTGCTGACTACATGTGTGTTGAGAGTTAATATTCTTTTGTCCTATGGTTTCTTCCAGGGACAGAACAAGGCCATCTGCTGGTCAACCCTCAGTTCTCCCTTCATTGATCCCTGAACTAAGTGACAAGCATGACACCAAGACCAAGCATGAGACGTTAGCCTTAACTGGCAGCTCTTGCATGGACGAGTGTTGTAATTTATGACAAGTTAGGGAGTCGCCCTGATCCTTTATTCTCACCATGCAAAAATAGGTATAACATAACAAAGAGGTCACATGACCAAGATGGTTTAAAATTAAAGGTGCTATGCATGTAATATATCCGGCACGATGTGAAGATGTCCGTAGTTACTGACTGTTGATATTTATTCAGTGTACTCCTGCTTCTGCATCCGGAGTGGAGAACCTAAGTGTGAACAATCAGCCTAGTTCATCACAGTCTGCCTACTCACTTGAAACCCTCTCTCAAAGTCCCTTGGATAGTAAATGTGAACAATTTCAAAGCGCACAAGTTCAGAAATGCCTTATGAAATCGTAGTACCCTCCAGGAAATATAAAACTCCACAGCTTTGTTTATTACTATCAGTATTCACACATTACCCATGCTTAAGTCCTTGGAAGTTGCAATTTGACAGCACTATCAGAGTTGGAGAAGAGAAAGGGAAATGTGTCTATTATGATCCAAGAGAAGAAAGAAACAGTAACAAAAGAAGAAAGTGCTGCTGTTAAGAAAGAGCACTTTCCACAAAAGGCAAAGAGGAAGAAGAGAAGAGTTAATGACTAGTAAGAAAGCAAAAGACATACTACCCTAGAGTTCCTAGTGACTCAGGTCCCAGAGGCACCAAAGCAATGCCATTGCCCTGGGCTGCTTAGCATATCTACTGGCTGGTTTTGTGTGTCAACTTGACACAGGCTGGAGTTATCACAGAGAAGGGAGCTTCAGTTGGGGAAGTGCTTCCATGAGATCCAGATGTGGGGCATTTTCTCAATTAGTGATCAAGGGGGTAGGCCCCTTGTGAGTGGTGCCATCCCTGGGCTGGTGGTCTTGGGTTCTATAAGAAAGCAAGCTGAGCAAGCCAGGGGAAGCAAGCCAATAAGAAACATCCCTCCATGGCTTCTGCATCAGCTCCTGTGTCCCGGCCTGCTTGAGTTCTAGTCCACACTTCCTTTAGTGATGTACAGCAATGTGGAAGTGTAAACTCAATAAACCCTTTCCTCCCCAACTTGTTTCTTGGTCATGATGTTTAAGCAGGAATAGAAACCCCTGAGCATAACATAGATGACATAGACATAGCATAACTAGATGATAAAACTCTATTGCTGAAGACCACTCACTTGGGAGACAGAGAACTCTGTTCTAATGGTTAGTTTACATCATGCCAAGGGGCACTGTACAGGCTGCAAGGAGAGAAAAACATCCATTTGTCTTACCCAGCCCTGGATCCTACATGCTACAATACAAGCCTATCCAACAAAAACGTATCCACAGGCCCAATAGTGGTGTATAGTTAAGGATTAATAAACTACTATCTGATTGGCTGTGAAGCCTGCTTTGTAGGATTTTATGTCTGATACTATCTATAAACCTTGTCAAAAGTTTCCGCATGAACATGCTATCAAAGAGCATTCTAAAATCTTCATCTATAGAAGTGATCTCAAGTTTGGTCAGAGATTCTTTTGTCAATGGGTAACGGTTAATGTGGAGACTCATAATTGGTCAGAGGAACCAGTATAAATAAAACTGATGGATAGACCTGGAGAAGATTCTTGAGTGAGGTAACCCAAACTCAGAAAGACAAACGTGCCACATCTTCTCTCATCTTCGGTTCCTAGTTCTGCATCTTCATATGGGAGTGTACCACGTGAACGAAATGCGAAGTCCAGGAAAACATGCAGAGATGGTTGGGTGGCTTGGGACGGAAGTAGCAGGGTACAGGTGACATGAAGTGGGAAACCTGACAGCTGCGAGAAAGGAAAGCATACAGGAGGAAGAGGGGCACAGTGCACAAAGGACACTAAGGTTGTTCCTAGAGCCACCCAAAAACTAGTGTACAGATGTGATCCCTTCTTGCTATGCTCTCAACAACTGGGGAAGCTGCAGAAACTAGGAGGGTTGATGGCCTCACTCACAGGGTTGGCAAGGTGGAGCTGGTACTGACTGCCGTGCTGGCCATGAACTCAGCTGGGCTCGTACCTGGTTCTACTCCATGGTAGGCTGGGCTGGGCTCAAGCATGGGGGCATCAGGGTAGTCACAGTTTTATCCGGTGAAAATTTTCAAAGACCATGACAAGGGAAGCTCCCGTGCCTTGTTGAAATGTGTGCCTGAAACTGACGGCATTTCATACTCATGTCTGCTGAATGTTGTGGTCAGTCAGTCCCAGGCCCCAAACAGAAGTTTTAGAAACCGTGTGAACACGTTGGCATCTTATAATCTATCATCTTAGGACATGGTAGTCTCTCACTGTAAATCACATCAAATTTTGCTTATTGCTTACATCAAATGTCACTCTAAGGCCTACATTTGTGGTATAGAATCTAGACCAATAAATCCAAAGAAGCAACCTATAATCTGAAAATACCTGCCCACTGCATCCCCCATTAGTCTGATTTTATATTTTATGAACGTTTTCTCCAATTTAGCCTGCATGCTCTACCACTCTGGCCTTGACGTTCATCCCCGCTACCTCTTTTCATATTATGACTTCTTTCCTCATTCACTGTCCTACTGGGCTATGGGAAGTGACCCGTACATTTTACTACTTCTGTGTGTTCTTGTTTGTCCCCCAGGCATGTGTAAAAGTGTAATGAACTTGTCATTGTCTAAGACAAGTTCACGGAGCAAAATCCAACATCAGGACACAGAGGCTGCCATAACCGGACCCATCCAGAGGCCAAAGAGTTTCTAAACAGAACAGTTCCCCAGTAGAATTTTTGTTAATAAAAATTAAATTAATTAATTAAAAGAAAATAAAAATTAAAAGAAAAACAACAACAAACTAAGTCTGTTTATTTTCTCTCCCCAGTTCACTGGCTTAGAAGAACAGAGTAATACCGAAGATGATGTTTTCAGACTATGAAAGATTCTGATTCATTTGAAAAGTACGGAAGGGGAACATAGGCAGCCTGAGTCAGCACAGCACACTGAAGTGTTCGTGCGTACAGTCAGGCCAGGGTGAGTCTGACCACTGACCTAAGCCTCTGTAGACAAACAGGACCATGTGAAATCTTTGATCTTCCATTACCAACACGGCACAGGATAAGCCTGGGCTAACCTTCAACTCCAATTCCCCTTAGTACCTTCCTAACTGATCATGAAAACGTAAAGAGAAAGAAAATAACTATGAAAATAGGCATTGGAACTAAAGGGATAATTGCAGACAGGGGACAGAAGCGAAGAGAGAAAAGCAAGCTGTCGCAGAGCTTCTGATGCACCCAGTATCTGTTAAATCCTTCACTAGGGCTTCTTAGGCACAGCGCTCAGTCCCTGGAACACCGCTCGATGGTTGGGACACTGCTCGAAGGTTGGGACGCTTAGCTCCTCTGTGGAGCTCCGAACTTGGGTTCAACTCATTAAGTAACACACCGGTGTCATCCAGATAGTGCAGAGCTCCTATGTCTACTTGGCCCAAGGTCCAATCTTTTCACTAGCGAGGTGAATATGGGCCCTCCAATCTGAATGTGTTCTAGATCTCCACGCTTTTTCTTCAATTCTTCAGTTCCCTTCTGACTACAAGCCTGAAACCCATGACTGCAGAACACTATGAGGTTTCGACATTGAATTCAAGCACTTTAAGGACTTTTCTACATGTATTCCTTTTAAATACATGAAGATTGAAATTATGATGATACTCATCATATTTAGTTTCCTGCCTCTAAGAGAGAGAATCATTAACAATTCGGTTTATCTTTCAGCCGTCTACTCCACGTGTTTTTGGATACACACAATACATAGAAATTTTTATCTTTTTTACAAAAGAAATTAAATTCATGTTAAGTGTTCTGCAATGTGGTTATTCATTTATTATTTATTTATTATAACATTTTGATTTAGTCAACTATATATGACTATATACACAGTATTTCATCCGATGTATATAGTATAATATAATCAATTGATGAGCATAGAATTTTTGGATATAGTTTCACATTATTACACATAATTCTTTAGTGTCCAATGTTGGACCTATATCTGTCTTTGCTGAGACAGTGCAAAAACTGGAATCTCTTACTTGAAACTTGCTACTTTTAAAGATACTGACAATTTTTCTTCTAAAAATTATGTGCTAATTTATGAGTTATCAACTGTTTATCAAGAACTACTTCCCCACAAGTAAATATTTAATTCTGTTTTTAAATAATTAGAAGGAGCTCATTCAAACAATGAAATGCATATATTACATAAACTTAATTAAATGACTTCTATCATGTCTATAAGTTTATATAAGGACTATGTTTTTCCTAAGTTGTGTTGTACTCAAAATCTAAAGTCCAATTTGGGTAGACAAGTCTTTCTTAACTCGAGGCAAATATAGCTAGTATAATGACAGTGGGAGTATTTACAATTGCCATGTAAGAATAGGAATGGGGTAAGTAGCAAATACAAGACAGTATTTATATTACACTACTATAATATATATTGTTGGCCTAACTAGAGTTTATTGTAGTAGCTCTAAGCATTAACTTAGGCTCTGGCATCAGAAAAATTCCATCATTCAACAGATATCTGTTGAGCTTCTACATGTACCAGGCTCTGTTCAGGGATCGGGTATATGAGTAAATAAGAAAACTAAGAACGCCATACTTCCATATACTCTAGGCTCAGGGAAATGCAAACTCATTCATTCATTCATTCATTCATTATTTAAAAAATAAGAACATTTTTGGAGATTCTGGGGAAAGATACAGAGGCAAGGCAAGACTTCTCTGAAGTTATACGTGAGAAGAGCTTAGGTTTCATTGGTTGGTTTGGAGTCTTTTGTTTATATTTTGATACTGGGATCAAACCAGAATCAAACTCATGAACGCACTACCACTCAGGTGCATCCCCAGCTCAGGAATGGAAAACAAGAACAGGACCTCAGGGAAGACCCAGGATAGAGAAGGAAGAAAGGACAAAACGTATAAATAAGCTGGGCTTGTTCATGGGATGGGAAGGCCAAAGGACCCAGGAGAAGACCGAGTAGGCAACTGGATGGGGGTTTGGAGACATTTGTTTGTCTTCTAAATCATTAGACTGTGTTAGTGTTAGAATGACATAGTTTACTTAAACACTGGCTAATACACTGCTTGGCACTTGCTACTGGGAGTCCTTAGACAAGACAGATGACCTATCTTAAAGTACAAGTAATTACATAGAGTTAACAGAGGCTATGCATAGAAAGCACTTTACAGATTATCTGGCACGTATTGCTTGTTCAGCAAATGTTTTTATTTAAATCATTACCACAGAATTAAATAATTATGAGCAGAATTGGGCAGAAATCACTATTCACATCTATGTGAAATAGTAGCTAGTAACATTCTCAAAATTCATTTTTTTCATATTCTGAGAAGCTACATATTTACATGCTAAATACTGCCTCTGCCCTGACCCCCTAATGTAGGGGTTCTCAACCTTCCTAATGCAATTCTTTTAATACAGTTCCTCATGTTGTGGTGACCCGCACCTATATATTTCATTGCTATTTCATAATTGTAATTTTGATACTGTTATGAATCATAATGTACATAATTTTAGGGATTTAGGCTTGCCAAAAGGGTCACAAACCATAGGTTGGGAACCACTGTTCAACTACAAATCTTGGTTATTTATGTGTATAATCATGCCCTTTCTCTTATCTGTCTATCTATCAAGTTTTCTCTTTTTCTCTATCTTTATACACACCACACACACATAAACACACACACACACACACATACACAAATTAGATTATTATCTTTGTAGACACTAAGTTCCACATATAAAGCAGACGGGTAAGTAAGTGGATCAGTAACCTAGAAGGCGCATGTAGAACAAAAGTCCTGGGAGCAAGAGAAAGGTGGGCATGCTTCAGATTAAAGTATTCAATGTGATAAAAAAAATTTAAGCCATGGGTATCTAAAATGTATAACTGAAATTTGTCTGCCACGATTATGATTTTATATAACACTAGACATCGTGCTAAATAGAAGACACAACCCTGGTGTGCATACTTATTGTTTTCTCATCTTGCTTCATCTCTTTAGCAACCCCTGAGAAACACGAAAGAGCAACTTCTTGTATTTGCCAAGGTACTGAAAACTGTGAGTAAAAAAAACAAAATTGCGAAACTCTCTGTACTTTTCTTTTGCTTAACTATTACTTTTCAAATCATATGCTTAGATCTATTTGTGTGTGTGTGTGTGCATGCACAAAACTTTGGGAAAGTTTATAAGCAATAAGGAACCCAGTTTCCAGGTTTTAATACAAAGAGTCACAGGGGTCTTGGAAACAGTTGTCCACTGATCTTCCATCTCAACAAGAAAACTATATCTCTAAATTTAAAATTGTGGAGTGATTCTATATCCAAAGGTGGAGAATCACAGTTAATTTGATACCAATTCAATTAATAGAACTAGTAAAATGTGCTTAGAAGGAAGTAGCCCTTTTTATTGGAGATTGCTCCTCGACATATAAAATATTGCACTGCCCATTATCTTATTTGGATCTTCACAATAACTCTAAGAAAACATGGCAGATTGTGCATCTGTGTTCTCTAGATGGAAAAGCTGACACTGAGTGAGGGATTCATCTCATTTCGTGTGCTCACATGCACATGGAGGTCAGAAGACTATCACAGGTGTCAGGCCTCAGAAGGTATTCGCTGGCTTTCTTTTTGTTGCTGTTGGTGGTGGTGGTGGTTTTTTGTTGTTGTTGTTGTTGCTGTTGTTGTTTTGGGTTTTTGGGTTTTTTTTGAGACAGGGTCTCTTGTTGGTCAGAAGCTTCCTAATTAGGCTAGGCTGGCTGTCCAGCAAACCCAAAGAATCCTCCTGCCTCTGTCTCCCAACTGTTGAAATTATAAGTGTGCACTGCCATATCCAATGTTTTTCCCATAGTCTTTGGGGATTGAACTCAGCCTTTTACAGTTGCATGGATGCACTTTACTGACTGAGCCATCTCTCCAAGTCCAAAGCTCTTATCTTACGAATGCTAACATATTAGCTCTTTCCTTATAGTCACCAACTTCAGTCCTTACAACTCTCTTATAAGGTGGGCTTTCCTTTTGTCATCATTAGCAGTAGCATCTACATGAGAAAAGTGAGTCATGAGAAACTTGTTACTAAGTAAGTTACCTTTGGTCACTCAACTAGTAACCACCAGGGTGCGGTTTTAACTCAAGTGGACTCAGATCGGTAACTCTGGAGTGCGTCATTAAGTTGCCTCTTCAGTGACAGCCTCTCCTCCCACCAATTTCAGTCCCTTGTGCATTGGATGTAACTATTGACAAAGGATACGTCTTGAGCTTACATAAAAGATTCAATCCCCACCACACATGTCTAAACATTATCAATCTGGGCAACCAGTGACTATGTCTCATCTGCAGTGGATGGAGAACCCATATACAAAGTGCCTAGCAGAAACCCTGGCACAATTTATGCAACTGTCAATTACGGAGCCTTTGACATGCCTGGCGCTGTGCTAAGTGCTTTGCTATGTATATGTGAATGTCATGAATATTAAAACTCTGTTTTTCTTTCTTTTTTTTTTTTTTTTTTTTTTGTCTTTTTTTTTTTATTTGATATAATTTATTTACATTTCAAATGATTTCCCCTTTTCTAGCCCCCCCCACTCCCCGAAAGTCCCGTAAGCCCCCTTCTCTTCCCCTGTCCTCCCTCCCACCCCTTCCCAGTTCCCCGTTCTGGTTTTGCCAAATACTGTTTCACTGAGTCTTTCCAGAACCAGGGACCACTCCTGCTTTCTTCTTGTATCTCATTTGATGTGTGGATTATGTTTTGGGTATTCCAGTTTTCTAGGTTAATAACCACTTATTAGTGAGTGCATACCATGATTCACCTTTTGAGTCTGGGTTACCTCACTTAGTATGATGTTCTCTAGCTCCATCCATTTGCCTAAGAATTTCATGAATTCATTGTTTCTAATGGCTGAATAGTACTCCATTGTGTAGATATACCACATTTTTTGTATCCACTCTTCTGTTGAGGGATACCTGGGTTCTTTCCAGCATCTGGCAATTATAAATAGGGCTGCTATGAACATAGTAGAGCATGTATCCTTATTACATGGTGGGGAATCCTCTGGGTATATGCCCAGGAGTGGTATAGCAGGATCTTCTGGAAGTGAGGTGCCCAGTTTTCGGAGGAACCGCCAGACTGCTTTCCAGAGTGGTTGTACCAATTTGCAACCCCACCAGCAGTGGAGGAGTGTTCCTCTTTCTCCGCACCCTCTCCAACACCTGCTGTCTCCTGAATTTTTAATCTTAGCCATTCTGACTGGTGTAAGATGAAATCTTAGGGTTGTTTTGATTTGCATTTCCCTAATGACTAATGAAGTGGAGCATTTTTTAAGATGCTTCTCCGCCATCCGAAGTTCTTCAGGTGAGAATTCTTTGTTTAACTCTGTACCCCATTTTTTAATAGGGTTGTTCGGTTTTCTGGAGTCTAACTTCTTGAGTTCTTTATATATATTGGATATTAGCCCTCTATCTGATGTAGGATTGGTGAAGATCTTTTCCCAATTTGTTGGTTGCCGATCTGTCCTCTTGACGGTGTCCTTTGCCTTACAGAAACTCTGTAACCTTATGAGGTCCCATTTGTCAATTCTTGCTCTTAGAGCATACCCCATTGGTGTTCTGTTCAGAAACTTTCTCCCTGTACCGATGTCCTCAAGGGTCTTCCCCAGTTTCTTTTCTATTAGCTTCAGAGTGTCTGGCTTTATGTGGAGGTCCTTGATCCATTTGGATTTGAGCTTAGTACAAGGAGACAAGGATGGATCAATTCGCATTCTTCTGCATGCTGACCTCCAGTTGAACCAGCACCATTTGTTGAAAAGGCTATCTTTTTTCCATTGGATGTTTTCAGCCTCTTTGTCGAGGATCAAGTGGCCATAGGTGTGTGGGTTCATTTCTGGATCTTCAATCCTGTTCCATTGATCCTCCTGCCTGTCACTGTACCAATACCATGCAGTTTTTAACACTATTGCTCTGTAGTATTGCTTGAGGTCAGGGATACTGATTCCCCCAGATTTTCTTTTGTTGCTGAGAATAGTTTTAGCTATCCTGGGTTTTTTGTTGTTCCAGATGAATTTGATAATTGCTCTTTCTAACTCTGTGAAGAATTGAGTTGGGATTTTGATGGGTATTGCATTGAATCTGTATAGTGCTTTAGGCAAAATGGCCATTTTAACTATATTGATTCTACCGATCCATGAGCATGGGAGGTTTTCCCATTTTTTGAGGTCTTCTTCCATTTCCTTCTTCAGAGTCTTGAAGTTCTTGCCATACAGATCTTTCGCATGTTTGGTAAGAGTCACCCCAAGATACTTTATACTGTTTGTGGCTATTGTGAAGGGGGTCATTTCCCTAATTTCTTTCTCAGCCTGCTTATCCTTTGAATATAGGAAGGCCACTGATTTGCTTGAGTTGATTTTGTAACCTGCCACTTTGCTGAAGTTGTTTATCAGCTGTAGGAGCTCTCTAGTGGAGTTCTTTGGGTCACTTAGGTAGACGATCATGTCGTCTGCAAATAATGATAGTTTGACTTCCTCCTTTCCAATTTGTATCCCTTTGACCTCCTTATGTTGTCGAATTGCCCGAGCTAGTACCTCAAGTACAATATTGAAAAGATAAGGAGAAAGGGGGCAGCCTTGTCTGGTCCCTGATTTCAGTGGGATTGCTTCAAGTTTCTCTCCGTTTAGTTTGATGCTGGCTACCGGTTTGCTGTATATTGCTTTTACTATGTTTAGGTATGGGCCTTGAATTCCTGTTCTCTCCAAGACTTTAAGCATGAAAGGATGCTGAATTTTGTCAAATGCTTTTTCAGCATCCAATGAAATGACCATATGATTTTGTTCTTTGAGTTTGTTTATGTAGTGGATTGTATTGATGGATTTCCGTATATTGAACCAACCCTGCATTCCCGGGATAAAGCCTACTTGATCATGGTGGATGATCGTTTTGATGTGTTCTTGGATTCGGTTGGCAAGAATTTTGTTGAGTATTTTTGCATCGATGTTCATAAGGGAAATTGGTCTGAAGTTCTCTTTCTTTGTTGGATCTTTGTGTGGCTTTGGTATCAGCGTAATTGTGGCTTCGTAGAAGGAATTGGGTAGTGTTCCTTCTGTTTCTATTTTGTGGAATAGTTTGAAGAGTATTGGTGTTAACTCTTCTTTGAAGGTCTGGTAGAATTCTGCACTGAAACCATCTGGTCCTGTGCTTTTTTTGGTTGGAAGACTTTCTATGATTCCTTCTATTTCTTTAGGCTTTATGGGACTGTTTAGATGGTCTAGTTGGTCCTGATTTAATTTTGGTATTTGGTATCTGTCAAGGAAATTGTCCATTTCCTCCAGATTCTCCAGTTGTGTTGAGTACAGGCTCTTGTAGTAGGATCTGATGATTTTTTGGATTTCCTCAGTTTCCGTTGTTATGTCTCCCTTTTCATTTCTAAGTTTGTTAATTTGGATACTTTCTCTGTGCCCTTTGGTCAGTCTGGCTAAGGGTTTATCTATCTTGTTGATTTTCTCAAAGAACCAGCTCCTAGTTTTGTTGATTTTTTGTATGGTTCTCTTTGTTTCTACTTGATTGATTTCGGCCCTGAGTTTGATGATTTCCTGCCTTCTACTCCTCCTGGGTGAAATAGCTTCTTTTTGTTCTAGGGCTTTCAGGTGTGTCATTAAGTTGGTAATGTATGCTCTCTCCATTTTCTTTTTGGAGGCACTCAGGGCTATGAGTTTTCCTCTTAGCACTGCTTTCATTGTGTCCCATAGATTTGGGTATGTTGTGTTTTCATTTTCATTGTGTTCTAAAAAGTCTTTAATTTCTTTCTTTATTTCTTCCTTGACCAAGGTGTCATTGAGTAGAGTATTGTTCAATCTCCACGTGTTTGTGGGTTTTCTGTTGTTTCTGTTGCTATTGAAGACCACTTTTATTCCATAGTGATCAGATAGGAGGCATGGGATTAGTTCTATCTTTTTATATTTGTTGAGGTCTGTCTTGTGACCAATTATATGGTCGATTTTGGAGAAGGTACCATGAGGTGCTGAAAAAAAGGTATATTCTTTTGTTTTAGGATAGAATGTTCTATATATATCAGTTAAATCTAATTGGTCCAAAGCTTCAATTAGTTTCATTGTGTCCTTGTTTAGTTTCTGTTTTCCTGATCGGTCCATTGAGGAAAGTGCAGTGTTGAAGTCACCAACAATTATTGTGTTAGGTGCAATGTGTGCTTTGAGTTTTAATAAAGTTTCTTTTATGAAAGAGGGTGCCCTTGCATTTGGAGCATAGATGTTCAGGATTGAGAGTTCTTCTTGTTGTATTTTTCCTTTGACCAGCAAGAAGTGTCCCTCAGAGTCTCTTTTGATGACTTTGGGTTGAAAGTCAATTTTATCTGATATTAAAATGGCTACTCCAGCTTGTTTCCTGAGACCATTTGCTTGTAAAATTGTCTTCCAGCCTTTTACTCTAAGGTAGTGTTTGTCTTTGACCCTTAGGTGTGTTTCCTGTAAGCAGCAAAATGTAGGGTCCTGTTTACGTATCCAGTCAGTTAGTCTGTGTCTTTTTATTGGGGCATTGAGTCCATTGATGTTAAGAGATATTAAGGAATAGTGATTGTTACTTCCTATCATTTTTGACGTTATTTTCTAAATTTGATTGCTTAACTTATTTGGGTTTGATGAAAGGTTACTATCTTGCTTTTTTCAGGGTGGAGTTTCCCTCCTTGTATTGGTGTTGTCCTCCTATTATCCTTTTTAGGGCTGGGTTTGTGGATAGATATTGGGTGAACTTGGTTTTGTCGTGAAATATCTTAGTTTCTCCATCTATGGTGATTGAGAGTTTTGCTGGATATAGTAGTTTTGGTTGGCATTTGTGTTCTCTTAGAGTCTGCATGAGATCTGCCCAGGACCTTCTAGCCTTCATAGTCTCAGGTGAAAAGTCTGCTGTGATTCTGATAGGTCTTCCTTTATATGTTACTTGGCCTTTTTCTCTTACTGCCTTTAGTATTCTTTCTTTGTTTAGAACATTTGGTGTTTTGATTATTATGTGACGGGAAGTATTTCTGTTCTGGTCCAGTCTGTTTGGAGTTCTGTAGGCTTCTTGTATATTCATGGGCATCTCTCTCTTTAGGTTAGGGAAGTTTTCTTCCATAATTTTATTGAAGATATTTGCTGGCCCTTTAAGTTGTAAATCTTCACTCTCATCTATGCCTATAATCCTTAGGTTTGGTCTTCTCATTGTGTCCTGGATTTCCTGGATATTTTGGGTTACAAGCTTTTTGCACTTTGCATTTTCTTTAACTGTTGAGTCCATGGTTTCTATGGAATCTTCAGCATCTGAGATTCTTTCTTCTATCTCTTGTATTCTGTTGTTGATATTTGCATCTCTGTCCCCTGATTTCTTCCCAAGGCTTTCTATCTCCAAAGTTGTCTCCCTTTGAGTTTTCTTAGTTGTTTCTACTTCTGATTTTAGATCCTGGATGGTTTTGCTTAGCTCCTTCCCTTGCATGTTTGTGTTTTCCTGTAATTCTTTAAGAGATTTTTGTGTTTCCTCTTTCATGAGCTCAGCCTGTTGACCAAAGTTCTCCTGTATTTCTTTAAGAGATTTTTGTGTTTCGTCTTTCATGACCTCAGCCTGTTGAGCAAAGTTCTCCTGTATTTCTTTAAGTGTTTTTTGCATTTCCTCCTTGTTGGCTTTTGTATTCTCCTGGATTTCTTTCAATGATTTTTGTGTTTCCCTTGCAAGGGCTTCTAACTTTTGATCCATTTTCTCCTCAATGACCTTCATGTGTTCCTGTACCAGCATCATGACCAGTGATTTTAAATCCAAATCTTGTTTTACTGGTGTGATGGGGTATCCAGGACTTGCTGGTAGAGGAGAATTTGGTTCAGATGTTGCCATATTGCCTTGATTTCTGTTAGTGACGTTTCTGCGTTTGCCTTTTGCCATCTAGCTCTCACTGGTGTTACTTGGTCTTGTCAGTGCTGGACTCACCAGTGCAAGCTGCCCCTTCCCCGTTGGCCTCTGGTGCACAGCTTACACTCTGCACTGCCTGTAGACAGGGTGCTGTTTTCCAGGCTGTTCAGATCCCAAAGCAGGCACCTGAAGGCTCCCGCTGGGGCCCGCAGGATTTATCGGAGCACACCGACTTTTCCCAGCTGGCCGCCCGGAAGCCCCCACTAGCCTCTTGAGGGACCTGGAGATGTGGCGGCCACCCAGGCTGATCTGAAGCGGAGAGATTTGAGCTGGGGGCTTCTGCCTGAGGCCTTGCCCCAGATTGTGTCTGTGGACCAGGTGGAACCCGTGTGCACCCCCAGGGAGCTCCGAAGGTGAATGTTGCTGTGACCTCCCCTGTGCTCCGCTCACTCCGCTGGGCAGCCGATTTCCCCAACCGGGCTGGCGCACACTAGGTTAGCCTTGTCGCCTGGGCCCTGAGTCCAGGCAAACGCCTGGGAGGCCAAGGTCCGAGCAAAGTTCCCCTAGGGCTATGTCTGTTATTTGGGTCCGCCAGGTGACCCGGATGGCGGGCGTGCGCGTCCGCGCTCCGCGAAAGCACCGGGAGAGTCTGTTGTGCTAATAACCTCCTGGGCTGGTTGACACACAGATGGCCCACCAAGCCGCCCAGTTCTTGGGGTCAGTCCTGTGCCTTTTGGGGCCTAGACCCCCGTTTTGTTAGCCTCAGGCTACGCTTGTTAGCAGTCTCTGCCCTCCCGAGCACTCTGGCTCCTGTAGGCAAAATGGCGGCGCGTGCACCGGCCGGGGCAAAAAAAAAAAAACTCCTGGCTGGGTTGGCGCCCCGATGGCCACTCGAACAGCCCAGGGCCTGGGTGCAGGCCAACGCCCGTCTGGCTCAGACCCCTGCGGTGTTGGGCCTAGGATTATGTTTGTGTACCTCAGTCTGACTGATCTCTGGAGCCCGGGATCAAGATGGCGGTGAGTCTCTCCTGACTGGCGGGCAGCCGAGTTCTGAAGTGGCTTCCGTGCAGCGAAAGGCTCCGCAGAACCGCAGTTGCTTGCCGCCCGGCTGGTCAGCGAAGGTCAGTGGTCGTGGGCGCAGGGCCTAACTGGACCCTGTGTCGCCTTGGTTCCACTGCTGATGGCCCTTCAGCTGGAGCAGCCACTGCTACCGCCGCCGCCGCCGCCGCCGCCAGGGTTGTCCACTCTGTTTTTCTTTCTTGACATGCTAGATCCAAACCTGACTCTCTGGAAATTAAACTGGACAGTAAAGATATGTCCTTTTCATAAAATCAAAGGTTTTTATATTGAGGCACATTGGAAACTATGTTCATGGGTTATAAGGTAGTGTCAGTGTTGAAACCACCTGTTCATAATAAATTAAAGAGGCCAAATACAAATAGGAATACTTAAGTCCTGAGCAGAACTCACAACCATGTGTGTGTGTGTGTGTGTGTGTGTGTGTGTGTGTGTGTGTGTGTTTGTGTGCGTGGTATCTTATGTATGTGTGTTTCCTCTTCAAGCAAAGAAAAATTTAGCACAAGAGATACATATGTGCTCACACATATGCACACACACACACATGCACATACACACAAACATAGTATAGCATAGCATGGTATAGTATGACATAGTATAGTATAATGTATATATTATATATATATAATTTTCCTAACCAAGTCAATCTACTGTAAACAAGTTATCTCCTTCAGCCCTTTTAAATAGTATGACTTATTGATCTTTTGAAACTAAAAGCTCAAGAAATAAGGGTTAAAGCATATTAACTGAGTTTTATAAAAGAAACCTAAAAACCATTTTCATAGTTATTTTTTTAAAACTCACACATTCTGCAAACCAAAGCACTTCAGTCACCCATGCTTAAAACTGTAGATCAGAAAGAGGTGATCCCAAACTGATGTTAGCACATTCCCTCAGTCAGCACATATTCACTGACCAAGGTCTTACACACTTTGTTAGATGAAGTAGAAATGAAGCACAGCACCCCATTTCTGACTGTAGAATCCACAGTAAGCAAAAGTAGCCCCGGAAAAGCAGCTGCGATTCAGATATGTGGACGGCTACTTCCAATGGGCCAAACTATGATCAGACAGCATGGAAATGGTGACAAGAAATAGTGCGACACTGGACAGAAAAGGCTATCCTTTCCAAACCACTGAGGAGTAGCAGGTGTGTGTGTGTGTGTGTGTGTGTGTGTGTGTGTGTGTGGCTGTGTGTGTGGCTGTGTGTGTGTGTGTGTGTGTGTGTATGTATGTTTGGTGTCTTGTGTGTGTGTGTATATGTTTATGTATGTTTGGTGTCTTGTGTGTGTAGGGGGTGGGTGTTTGGTGTCTTGTGGGGGGGTGTTTGGTGTCTTGTGGGGGGTGAGTGTTTGGTGTCTTGGGTGTGGGGGTGGGTGTTTGGTGTCTTGTGTGTGTGTGTGTGTGTGTGTGTGTGCATGTGCGTGCGTGTATTTGGGTGTCTTGTGTGTGTGTGTGTTTGGTGTCTTTCTTTTGTGTGTGTCTTTGGTGTCTCGTGTGTGTGTGTGTGTGTGTGTGTGTGTGATGTCATATGTGTGTTTGGTGTCATATGTGTGTGTTTGGTGTCATATGTGTGTGTGTGGTATATGTTTGGTGCCTTGTGTGTGTATGTGTGTGCTATCTTTGTGTGTGAGTATGTGTGTGTGTGTGTGTGTGTGGTATGTGTTTGGTGCCTTGTGTGTGTGTATGTGTGTGCTGTCTTGTGTGTGTGTATGTGTGTGTGTGTGTGTATTCTTGTAGAGTATGTTGCAAACCACTGAACTTCAGAGAAACACAGGAAATGAAGAATATATTCTACAACCAATATAAATGATATTGATTTTCAGATAATCTACTCCTTCATATTACTCATGCTGCCTCTCCCTTCTGTTCCTGCAGAGCACTAGTTGCCTGTGTGTTTGCCTGAGCCCACTGCGAGGCCCAGATCACCACATGGCAATATCCATCATGCCTTTATGATTCATCTCTCCTAAAAGCCTGCGTTGAAATGATAATGCACTAACCTGTCTCCAGTTAATGGCAAAATAATGGTTGCTTGGGAAGAAAACACAATGAAGGACAATCTCATTTCAGGGCTGCAAAATAAAGAAAGAGGCAGTTAAAACATTTTTAAAAGAAATATTGGTACAATACAGTAGCAGAGCCAGGGAGTCTCATTTGAAATTAGTCCCACTGAACAGTCCCTGCTTCCCTTAAATGGAACTCTCTAAGTAGATCAACTGACTCTGCCCATCCTTCCTGTCTGCACTGCATTTCTTTTTATGCAGTTGATGCTTCTCAGCTCTCAAAACATCCCTCCATGAATTACTGGGGTTTACATCTAGAAAGAATAACTGCAAAGTCTCTAGGCTGCTGCAAGAATCTCTCCTAGAAAAATAAAAGTTCCTTGTTTCTTCTTTTGATCTTCTCCTGCGAATCTCTGCAGCCGGCCACACCCGTCACTTAGGGCTGGAGAGAAGCCAGCTTAACCTAGAAGTCACAGTTAGGATAAGAGTCCAGACAAAATTCACCATAGATACTGTAAATACTTACGTTTCTTAATACTTAATAATTACATTTCTTAATACTTCAAGCATTAAAAAATTACTTTTTGATTTGGCAATTCAATTTCCCAATCTGTCTCCTAGGATCCGGGCACTAATGTCACAGAAACATGGTTGTTTTTAGAAAAGCATATGCTAATGTTGCTCAGGTCTAAAACTGCAGGTATGGAAATAAGGCACGAGCTGAAAGGTCAGAGTTCTCTGCAAAGCCCCTAGCTTCTCTGAGTACTGTGCATGACGGTCGCCATCTTTTATTCATTTCCCATAACATATAATTAGTAACTGAGCAACTATACTTGAACCAGAGAACAGTATATGCTATAGAAATCCAAACTTGCCAACCAGATTCAATGAGAGCCTCGTTTTCTTCAGATGCCGCATTGAAATAATCCATTGCTTCTGAGTAACACTGTATGACACTCCCAGCACATTCAGCAATTGGATTGGAAACTTATAAACAACTGCCTATTCGGCTCGGACAGTTACAGATATAAGCTCTTATTTATTTTCCTTTCCTAGATGGTTTTACCTCAGACCCTGCCCAGGAACCAGAGTGCTATCTTTGGCTGCTGAAGCAGGAGACTGATGACTGAACACGGACAGGCATACATTTTTATAGGGATAGCTTTACTGCTGCCAATAACCGAAGCAGGGATTGCCTAGGCCTCTACAGATTGTTTGAAGTTACTTGCAACATGACTTTCAAAATGTTTTGATCATCCAAGCCTGTTTTACAGAAAACATTTGGGCTAACAAGACTGAAGGAGGCAATATTTAATGACACAACTCCTATTCATGTCCTTCCCATTATCCTGATAAACTTGCACTTGTTCCTGGCATGCAAAAAAAAAGGGGGGGAGCCACAGAAAAACATGGCATCCAAGGGTTATTTTTAAATAGGGAATGCCACTAATTCCTAGTTACTTCTAAATAAGAGAGTAAGCTGGATTTACCAGCAGCCATGCTTTTTATAGGCAAGGGAAACAGTGTTTGCTAGTGAAGCCTCCTGCATATATAGAACAGTTACATTTTAAACCAACCACACACCCACACATCATGTAAACACAACTCATTTCTTTAAATGCACACACACACACACACGCACACACACACAGTGCTTTTTCAGCTAGTGGGTTATTAACACATGTTCATTTAAAGTTTCCCAACACTTTCTCCTTTTAAATGTGGACGTTGACAGAGCCAAGTGTGAGGAATTGAAAATATAGTACGGATACTATTAGAATAAAACGTTATTTTTTTAATGTGGTAAATTATGAGAAAGCATAACTCAAACTCAAAACAGACGAATGCTCGAAAAGGAAAAGACATTAAGAGTTGTATTTGAAGATGTTCCCTCACACCCTGGGCCAAGTTCTGGAGGCCAGAAAAAATGAACTTCCGAGGGTTAGCTCAAAGTCTCAGCTGAACACCACGTGTGACGGGGCCACCTTGAGACGTTTCAAATCCAACATTTTGATTTTGGAAAAGAGTTTCCTTGCAAAGGGTTTCAGAACAGGGACAGCCGGCCGCTTGTTCCATTTCCTCTCCAATGCCGAGAAGGGTACAATGGGGAGACATACCTCACAAATCTCTCTGTCAGCTGGTGGACAAAATTATAAATTTCAATCCAGTTATTTGCTACACTGCCAGACCTGAAAAAAGGAAGATAAATGATCAGAAAGACAAAATGTGGGCCTTGGCAAACATTTCTTCAGGTTTACAAGGCGCATGCTGGTGGGTGGGGGGTGAGGGACACGGGGCGGGGGGACTGGTCCCCCTCTTCAAAGTTAAGTGCCTGTTCATGTTCAGAGCTGAACCTTTACTGTTCAGGCTGAATCTAGGAAACCAGGAAGAGCAATTTCAGGGGCAACTTGCTTATGAACTGTTTAGAGTGTGACCTGGCTTTTCAAAATAAAAACACAAGCCCTCATTTCTCAGGAAATGCAAACCACATTGGGTATGTTAAGGATTTTTTTCCTGGCTCCCACAAAAGCATTGTGATCAGGAAAAAAAATTGGGTAAGCTTTCGAATGTCTGTAGGCATCTAGGCAAGTGACAAAGAGGTCAAAGGGGCATAAAAGTTCCTGGGATGAAACAAGATGCAAGTGGCCACACTTCCATTTCCCAAGAGACTCCAGGACAAAAAGCAGTAGAGTGCACGCATGCCTCTCCTCTGGAGAAGCAAGTAGTCCTGGAGTCTCACCGCCTCTATTGCTGTACAGCTAATGAGCTTGCTTTTGAAAGGAATCAGCCACATGCATGCTAGGGAGAGTTCCCTTTGCCTTTCCCAGAACCCAAACACATCTCAACTTCAGTCCGAGCTGACCCAGCGCTGCCCTTCCTCCCAGGAGACCCTGACCCCACAGTCCTCCTTCACTCACTTGTCCAGGACGAAGTACAAATCGAAGGCTTTTTTGCAAGAGGGCTGCTCCTGGGCTTGCAGCAAAGACCCCGGACCGCCCACAGTCAACAGCCACAGGCCAGGGAACAGCCAGCTCCCAGGGCTGCGCGCCCGGGACCGACCCGCCACCATCCTGTGGCCGGGGCCCGGCAGCTCCCTCAGCCTCACAGCCCCTTGGGCTCCGGGGTCTGACTTCTGAGCTTCACAGAGCAGAGAGGCAAAAGAGGCGGAGTCACCGGGGACTCACCCCCGGGGTCAGAGGCTGAGCGGGGCTGGGATGCGGGCTCCAAGCTCAGAGCCACCCAAAAGCTGCCACCGAGGGGAGAGAGCGAGGTCCTGGGAGGACAAAGAGAGTCTCCACGGCCGCCACAGCTGCCGCCGGAACTCTGAGCAAATCCCAGTGGACAGAGTCCAGTCCTCCCACTCCGGATTCCGGAGAGTTGCTGCACAGACAATGAGGCCCGCGGCGACAGCTCGCACAGGACAAGTTCCTCGCTGCCTCTCGCCGAGTCTCTGGCGCCCACCCGGGAGCAGAAAGGCTGGCGTCTAGCTGCTGTGGCGAGCTGCGGGACAGGCGCCCAAGAAGCCCACGATCGCTGCGGGAACTCAGCCGAGTCCTCCTCTTCCGCCTCTCTTCCTCGGACCGCCCAACTCCTCGCAGCACTTTACAACTTTCTTCCCTGCCCCGAACCTGACGCCACGCCGTGCCGCGGGGCGAGCTTCTGCAGCCTGGGATGCTGAGCGCCCGGGGGATCAGCAGGTCGCGGGGTATCCCAGGCCTGCCTGGTGGGCGCTGACCGGTCTGCTCGTGCGAGCCTGAGGGCGGGGCGCCGGGAGGAAGCCCGCCAGCCACACAAGCACACTTATGGGTTCGTACTGAGCGGCGGATGACTAACGCCTGCCAGATTTCGGAAGGGAGAGAGGAGTTCTGAAAAACAAACGTCCTCTTGATACTAAACATACCCAACTCTCCCGCAAGCCTGGCCAGGCCTGTTCTCCCCAGCTGTGCTGGAACCGGCCCTCCGCGTGGTTTGGAGACTCAAGACCAGCTGTCTCCTGGATAGTGATGGCCTTATGCCTCATCCTGCGCACCACTCATCCATCACACACCGACCCAGTGACACAGGCCTTAGTGTTTAAGAAAGGGGAATTCCTCTCTTCTTCCTCTCTGTTTTTGTCCTACTTGATATTTTTCCAATTTTCATTAATTCTCAGAGTTTCATGCGACATGTACTGATCATATATATTTTTCACCCCTCCCAACACCACCCCCTGTTTCCTCTGACATCAACCTTTACCTCCCTACACACAGCCCTCAACTATGTGCCCCTTCTCCTTTTTGAAGAACCCATAGACTCCAAGTTGAGCAGTCCACACACGGTCCACCGGAGTAGGTTTACCCTACAAAGAACCACATCCTTGAAGAAAACTCCAGGCCCACTCAGAAACCATCTACTCTGCATAGCTCCGTGGTGAAGAGTGGAGGTCTCATAAAACGTGCTAGCCTGTTGACCGGCTTGACCTTCTGCGGGTCTTATGCGACAGCCTCGGCGGCTGTGTGTTGGTGCTCAACAATCCTGTCACATCCGGAGGCCAATGCTTGGCTCTGGTGCCCCTGGCACTCTGGAATCTTGGAATCTTGGAGGTCTTGGAATCTTTTCACTCACCCTAATCCCACCCTGTCTGATAGTCCTGGATTGTCCTGGAAGGTTAAGGACGGCTTGTGATTTATATGTCCCATTTGTGGCTGGACATTCCACAGGTATTTATTCTCCTTGATTTGACCATTGGTGAGTTTGTGCATTAACCACCATTCCCTGCACCAAGAAACTTGTGTGATGAGGTCTAAGAGTTGCGCTGATCTATGAGTAGAGAGTGACAAGACTTCAGAGGGCCGTTTGCTTCGATGTCCATGTATTTGCCTCAGAGTTGTAGGTTCGTTCCTGTGGCCCGTGAGCACCACAGCCATGGGTTCTTGGCCAGACTTACAGTATCAAATACATTTGTTTCTGTGGAGTGGGCCTTAAACTCAGTCAGAAAGTGGTTATCACCCTATGGCATTTGTACCATTATTGTAGAAATGGGCATATCTCGCCACGCTCGCCACTCTCGTGGCTTGCATGCTTCACTGGTAGGCGGGACTATTGATTGCTTTTCTCTCTTGGCAGCTCACATAATCATTCTAAGATGGTAAGAGGAGACTTCAGGGAGACTACAGGTCAGTTCCAGATGGATTTCTCAAAGTCCTGTATCCAAAATGTGTGGGGTCTACAGCTAAAGGGTCTTGACATCAAGTTCTGGTAGGCAACCAAGAGTAATGGTAACAGCCTGTATTGATTTAGGGACTCTTTGAAACACCTGTTGATCAAAAATGTAAAGGAAGGTTATCCCGCAGCTAACACTGGGCTTTCAATTTGCATTTCTCCCAGCCAAGAAAAACCGCAAGGGGCCAGAGATGACTTCTTTTAGCAATGGAAAATCGCACCTCAGACTATCTAGTCCCATTCTCCCTGAGCCCAGCTATCAAGGATTTCACCTTGAGAAGGGTAAGTAGTAGAGGAGATAAATCTGGGTAACTTGAAAGCATTGCACAATGTGTACAACTTATGGTTAACATATGACTCAAAGAACAAACTGACTAACAGTAAGGCTTCACCTGGGGGGTGAGTTCATCTGCTCTCGCCAAAGTCTTGCAAACTTCTGCTTACTGAGCCTGCTCTCTTCCCCATCTCGCCCTCCCCTCTCTTCTCCACCACATCCACCTGCGACTTCCGCTTTTGCTTTGTCAGTGTAGCTTTTAGAGCTTTCAATGTCACTGTTCCACACAGAATGACTGAGCGGAGACAGTGCCTCTTCCTTTATGCTATAAGAAGTCAATGCTTTATGATAAGAAGTTCCTGCAACGCCTACAGGCTGCTCTTTTGCATGTGTATCTTTGGTCACTATCTAATTTAACTTCTTACTTAAGGTACTTTTGATTTACAGCCAGATATGTCAATGTCAGCTCTTTAAGGATAGGAGACAGTCACTTTAAGGAATATTTATTGAGTACTTATGACATACTAGGTACTGTTCAGTTAATGCCCAGAATTAAGATAGTAAATGCCTTTTGTGAGACTTGCAGTTGGGTCTCCATTTTCAACATTAATCCTAATCAAAAGAGAATTACACTTTGAGTACTTTTACCAACTAATACCATACCTGTACCATACCATATCACTTAATAAAAATCTGGAGTGAATGATGTCTGCAAAAAAACTGTGAAAGTGTTTTCAAGAAGCAATTTGAAAAGATATGCTGTAGTTTATTACTTGGAGCCCTTGACAATTTGCTCCTAGTTTCTTGACTCATTGCTTGTTCATGCTGTGGACTTTGATGTCTTCTCTTACACCAAAATTACAGCAAAATACACTCTCTGTACTTAGCACGTCCTGGATCACAAGGCCAATAGAAGTAGCTGATATACTAAACCATGGCCCTCACAGTTCGTTGTTGGTTTGTGTAGGTGATGAGTTCAGCATAGTTCTAGAAGTCTTGCATTTCACTAGCTTGCTCATGCAAGACTCACCACAAACCAAGAAATAGCCTCAACCAGCAGAGATCAAAAGTCACCCAAATCACATTGGTGTTAAAAATATTTACTGGTTTTTGGTTATTAGGGTAACCAGCTGTCCTGATTTGCTTCTTACTGTGGGGAGTCCAAGGACATGGGCTAAAGCTAAAACTAGGTCAGTCCCTCCTTGGGAGTGTCCCTGGCAAATGCTGCTGCTGACCATGCCTTTCACGAGCAATAATGAAGGAGATGAGAGCCAGAATACACTTGGAATTCTCTCCGGGCCATGTTGAGCTAAGACAACAGCACCACTTCCCTTTTCCATCCCTAAGGGAACTAAGGGCTTGGGTGAGCACAAAAGTTTCAAGCTAAACTTCCTTTCCCTTCAAGAATGGGAAAAGGAACACAGAGGTTCTGGGAATTAGGGGGAGGAAGAGAAGGAAAAAGGAAATGAAGACATACACAGTCATGTTCCATTTTACATAATTATTTATGTGCCAATCTTTGTTAGACTACCTACAATGTGTCTTACAATATTCTAAGCAAAAATGCAGGACTGAAGAGATGGTCCAATGGCTAAGAGCGGCATTCTAAGCAGAAGTCCAGATTTCAGTTCCCAGCACTTGTGTCTGGAGACTCATAACGTCCTATACTCAGCTCCAGGGCATCCAAAGCCCTCTTCTGTCATCTGTGAGCAACCTGTACATGTAATACTCTCACACAAACACTCACATATCCACATAATTTAAAACTAAATTAGAGTGCTATCCAACCTGGTCTCAAGAAAATCGCATAGAAATTAATTTATTTCTATCTACATTTACCAACAAGTAACAAGTAAATAAGCACATGAGTAACAATAAAGGCAAACATTTAAATCATACTAAGTGAGGTAACCCAGACTCAAAAGGTGAATCATGGTATGCACTCACTAATAAGTGGATATTAACCTAGAAAACTGGAATACCCAAAACATAATCCACACATCAAATGAGGTACAAGAAGAACGGAGGAGTGGCTCCTTGTTCTGAAAAGACTCAGTGAAGCAGTATAGAGCAAAATCAGAACAGGGAAGTGGGAAGGGTTGGGTGGGAAAACAGGGGGAGGGAAGGGGACTGATGGGACTTTTGGGGAGTGGGGGTTCAGAAAAGGGGAAATCATTTGAAATGTAAATAAATATATCAATAAATTTAAAAAAAGAAAAACAAACAAACAAACAAACAAAAAACATCTTTTAGGTCTCAAACAATGTTTAAAAAGAATCTGCATTACTTACAAGCAGGTTTCTTTGCCTGGCAGGCACAATGATGGACAGGACTCTCTGGGGCGTCTAGTACTAGAAGTGATTCATCTACACATCACATTGGAAGTGATTCATTGTGTGGTATCTAAAGTGATTCAGAGGAAGAAAATAAATCTTCAGTGCCTACTGGTGATAAAGCCTATTTCAGCTTTTATCAGTCGTGGTCATAAAAGAACTAAATTTCCCCTCTGTCTGAACGAGTTCCTGTGAATGGTTTGGGGAGGTGTAATTACCTGTAAATTAGATTCACTATGTATGAGATCACTTAGGATTTCAGTCTATATTATAAGAAAGTTACCAACATCTGCATTTGGGACTAAATGCAGGTTACAACCCAGGTTCCTAGAAAGAGACATGAAACTAGGACCACGTGTGAATCAGAGCATCCTTTCAGGAGAGGAAGGATACAGAAACGGTCCCAAACAAGACATAATTGCAGAGGAAACCTCAGCCAGCCTCAAAAGTAACTCAGGAGTCGAAATGGGCATCCACACTCACCCTCAATTGAGGAGAAAGGCAAGGGCCTGGGTTCTGTGTTTATTCATAGAAAAGTGATCAGATTTGGACTACCCCTCAACTAGGGGCACGAGCTCTGGCAAGAAACGTGACTTGGCTAGCCACAGTTATCAGGGACTCAGTTGTGAGCTGTCACGGGCAGCTTTTCTAAGTGAGAGGTTGTCCTAGTCCAGAAGCATGGACCCAATTGGTGCAATTGTAGCATCTACAGTCGCAGCATCTAGAACATCCCAACAAGCTCGGGCACTGAATCAGCTTTGAGGAAGAATCCAGAATACAGCAATATGCCAGGAGTCTGAATCTACTTTGATGAATGACTTCTCTTGTATGACTTTGGGGCTTCACAAACCAGCTCATGGATAGACTGACACACTGGAAGAAAGAATCTTGTGAGTATATCTCTTTTATGGTGCTTTCTGTACTAGCTCTGTCCTAGGTCACTTTCTCACTTTTCAGTGGAGTTGGTCTAATAGTATTCCATGTGTTCGTGTTTCCTACACTCTCCAATGATGCTTACTTTTCTCAAGTATAAAACTGACTATACATAGAATCCGATTTCCTAACAAGTTATGACTCTCAACAACAATATCGCAACTTGACTCTGTACTCTCACCTCGACCAAACACAGGTCCTTTACTGACTACACGCACCAGAAAACTCAAGATCTTCCCTGCTCTCCTCACAGGTACTATTGCATCTTCAAGTCGTATCTCATTTTATAATGTCCATTTTTCCTCATACACAGTCCAGGTGTCTATTCTGTCTCCTCTTCCCTTCCATTCCTTGGCTGAATGATTCGTTCAAAATCCCCTAGAAAGCCAACTAGCTTTTGGTTACCAAGAAGAAGTGTGGGAGCTCAGAGCAGGCTGTCTGAGACTGAGAGCAGTGACGATGCCCCACGTGCCAGGGGGGTGGCCTAGAGTTGGCATCAGAACCTGGGAATGGTGAGGAGAACCGCCACGTGAGCTTCATGAGTCAAAAGCTCAGCCTAACGCTGAAGTTATATTGTAGTCAAGAGGAGCACTGAGCTGTCTGAGCCTAAGGGGAGAACGGCTTTGGTGTGGGAAAACCTGCTTTGGGATGCCTACAAACCTGCAAAGCGCCAGCTCAGGGCAGCAGGTTCAGGAGCCGAGGAGAGCTTTTGTGTCAAAGGTGATTTATTTTGCAGCATCTTCCTGTGGAAGAAGGCAAAAAAGGTCTAATGGGCTGAGGTCACTGCCTAAGGTCTTTGTTAAAGGGCACTGATCTCTCTCAGAAGGGCAAAATCCTCATGGCCCAGTGGCCCTCAAGGTTCCATTTCTGAGTATCATCACCTTGGCATTTGAGTTCCAACATATGAACGTTTAGAGGTGCTTGTGCATTCACACCAGTAGTTACAGGCTGAACAAATGGCCGTATTCACAGTATATACTGTTGATCGATGATAAAACCAATAAACTATTGAAATTTGGAAGATCTTGGTTCCATCTCAACCAAAGTGTGCTAAATTAAAAAAAAAAAAATCCAAATCTAAACTGGATACACTCCAACCTACTTAGGATCATCATTGCATTGACCAAAGCTTCATTTGGCTTACGATTGAAGAGCATTATTCATTAGTGAAAGAGGTCAGGACAGGAACCCAAACAGGGCAGGTACCTGGAGGCAGGCGCTGATGCAGAAGGCATGGAGGACTGGCTTGCTCCTCATGGCTTGCTTGTCCTGCTTTCTCGTAGAATCGAGGGCCACCAGTCCAGGGGTCGTACCACCCATAATGGGCTGGACCCATCAATCACTAATTAAAATGTCCTGCAGGCTTGTATGTTGTGGTAAATATTATCTGAGGGTTTCTATCCCACCTTAGATCATTTAGTTCCTAAATAAAAGACACAAACCCTTCATATTTATAATAAGCATTATAGCTCAGCAGATATCAACACTTTAGGTTTATATTTTTTTTCTATTTCCCCATCAATAACCCCAAGATATGACATGTTCTTCGTAGACTGCTCCTACTCCTCACAGCCGTGCGCTCATGACCCATCCACCCCCATGGTGCTTCTTCCTTCTTCCATCCCTCTCTTCATGGTCCCTGCCTCAGACCCCAAGCCCCAGATCTGAAGCCCCACCTACCTCTCATCTACCCAGCCACAGGCTGTAGGCATCTTTATTAACCAATCACGAATAACTTGAATAAGCTTATACAACAAAAGCTGGTATAGAAAACCCCAAGGAGCTGAAGAAGCTTGCAGCCCCATAGGAGAAACAGCAATATGAACCAACCAGTATCCCCAGAGCTCCTAGGGGCTAAACCACCAACCAAAGAGTGCACATGGAGTGACCCATGGCTCCAGCTGCATATGTAGCAGAGGATGTCCTGGTTGGACATCAAAGGGAGGAGAGGCCCTTGGTTCTTAGAAGGTTCAATGCCCCAGTATAGGGGAATGCAAGAACAGGGAAGTGGGAGTGGGTGGGTTGGTGAGCAGGGGGAGGAGGGAGATGGGATAGGGTGTTTTTAGAGGGGAAACCAGAAAAGGGGATAATATTTGAAGTATAAATAGATAAAATATCTAATTAAAAACAAAAAGCTGGTATACGTGAGGATGAGCTCATCTTGGAGCAAGCAGATCTTGGAATAGAGAATTTAGCATTTGAATACAAGCAGCATCAGATCAACACTTGCCTACAACCCAATCTTCTATAGCCATTTTCTTAAATGAGATTCCTCCTGTCAGATGACTTTAGCTTTTGTCAAGTTGACATAAAACCACCCAGAACACCCCTTTATTTTCTTGTTAATATGTTCTTAAAATAAAGTAAGTTAAGAACAGGTTAGTGGTTCTTGAAATTTTAGTTTTAAAGAGAAGAGGACATGGAAGTGAGTTCAGAGACATAATCCAAGGATGCCTGCCCAGTGTTCGTGGAAGAGTTCTGTGTCTCTAGTGTGCAAGCCTTTATGAGAGACACACAAATGTGAGATTACAGAGAACTACATATGCAGATAAAACCAAGCAAATCTGGGTAAGTTTTGTAGATTGTACCCATGTCAGTTTCCTGGTTGTTACACTGTTCTATAGTAACAAAATATAACCATCAGGGGAAACTAGATGCAGTGCACACAGAAGAGAACCTTCCTGAGTTTCTCTTTTTGTTTTTATCACCTATGAATATATAATTCTAAATAAAAAGTTGTTTAGATGAATAATGGTAAAACATTACAATTTATTTAATAAGAGACCATGAGTCCCTACTAACGTAAATAAATATATTAATATGTATGTGAAAACTGCATTTATAGAAGTAATCACTGCAAAATACTTATACATGATAAAAACTAATTAACTTTACAAAGATAGATAAGTCTCTCAGGTATTTTCTCAATCCAGTTATCAAAGTTAACGTCAGCAGCAATGCCACAAGACTAAGTGTTGGAACCAAGGAAATAGCTCATTCAATAAAGCATGAGGACCTTAATTTGATCACCTGGTGCACATGAAACACAGCCATGGCAGCACACACCTGTAATCTCAGCGCCAGGAGGAAGAAACAGGCTACAGTTGACTGGCTGGAGGTTCAGTGAGATACCTTCTCTCACAAAATTAGATGGACTCAACAGGATATGTATGTATGTATATATATATATATATATATATATATGTATATATATATATACATATATATATATATACATATATGTGTATATATATGCATTTATTTATATATGTATATAATAATAAAAGAAAAAGAGGACTCATCTTGAGAGTGAAAGGGCACAAGTGAAGGGCCCAAGCCAGGGTAAGCAGCCAGGAGGGATAGGAGGCAGAAGGGGAGGAGGAAAATGATGTAATTCTATCCCAATTAAAAACACATTTAAACAAATAAGATGAAATACAATTGAGGAGGGAAATCAACATCTGTCCTCCACATGTGTTCTTGTGCTCTTGGGCACACACACACACACACACACACACACATACAAAACAAGTAACTTTTGAATTTTATTGTACATAATGAAAAGAATACTGTATTACTTAGTATATGACTGTGTTAGACATATAACCTTAATCCAATCATGAAAAGCCATTATACAACCCCAAATCGATGGGCTTTCTATAACCCTACTAGCCTGGATCCTTGAAATGTATAATGAAAAGACTTATGAATTGTTGCACATCAAAGACAAAGAGATATAGCAACCACATGAAATATGCATTTTTGAAACGAATCACTGCACTCTTAAGGACTTTATTGGAATGGTTGGAAAAAATTTTGTTCCACTATTTAAGAGTGCCCAGGCTTAGAGAAATATAACAGAAGCCCTTGGATATGGTGCCTTGTGACAAAAACAATTCACTCTCAAAGTGGTCCAGGAGAAAACAGCTCTTTGTAACTGCAACTCCTCAGTAAATCTGAGATCGTTTGGAAGTTTATGTAGGAAGGTGAGACTTAGGAGCCATGACCATCATATAAAATATCATATCCTATGTTTTGTCCCACCACAGAATATAACTGTCACTAGGGACTTTGGTGGAACTGGAATGAAGCCATTTTTCTAATAGTGCCAATCAGTACCCAATACTATTAATGTTCATGTTACTGTACCAATATGAATTTTCTACTTTGGACAAGTCAGAGGCTGGTTGGCTAGTAATAGGCAGCTCATCTAGCCAATCGGTGAGCTCTAGGTACAAGAGCAAGCTCTGTATAGAAATTTAAAGTGGAAAGCAATTGAAGAAGATACGCAATGTCAACCTCTGACCTCCACACGCAAATGCGGAGCTCTGACTCCACATTTGAAGTCACAAAATCAGAGTACTTCATGCTGCCTGATGTGCATACATATATACATACATACATACATACATACATACATACATACATATATGTATGTGTATATACTCATTTCTATTACACAATGTAATACAAATTGGTTATGTCAGACATTAATGATGTATAGGAGATTTATGCCAACATAATGCTTTTAAACAGAAAATTAATTCTTTTTTTTTTTCTGAGACAGGGTTTCTCTGTGTAGCCCTGGCTGTCCTGGAATTCACTCTGTAGACCAGGCTGGCCTCAAACTCAGAAATCTGCCTGCCTCTGCCTCCCAGAGTGCTGGGATTACAGGTGTGCCCCACCACCGCCCGGCCAGAATATTAATTCTTAATTTGTAGATTATTTTGAAACTTTAAGAATATAACTAAATATTCAATATAGCCAAAATACCGATTATTTACTAGGCTGACTTTGAAGACTCTCTTTTATTCACAAAAAAACAATTCTTGACTCCTAGTAATGCTGGACCTTACTTTTTTCTTTAATATCTTTAGTTTTCAGCCATTATACCTTCTGCTTTATTTATAGTATATTATTATTTATTAATCACTTGATTTAATAATAACTCCTTACTAATTTCTAAAGGATAAAATTCGTAATCTGCTATTAAATTATGAGATAAAGGGAGTGGTGCTCTCAGAGCAAGACCCCATCAGGTCATCCTGCAACCTGTGAAAGGAAAGGGCTCCAATGTATTTCCTTCACCTACAAAACACTTTTTAAAAAAGCCTGTGCAAATGTAATTCAAGGAGGAAACAATGTTTCAAACCAAGCAGGCAGCAGACTTGAGCAGTTTCAGCTACTACATGTTTATGGCTTTAGAGTCATGAAAGATACAGGAATAAGGGGACTGTGGACTTTTCCTTCAAGGTTAAGAAGAGCCTCTGGGGCCAGGCATTTTGCAGAAGAGTCTGTGGTTGGAGGCCCAGAGAGGCCGAGAGGCTATCATGTAAAAGTAAAGCCTGAATGGTGTTGCAGACCCCAAGATGTTGGAGAATGCACAACTATGGGAGGCCAGCCAGAGAAGTCGGCTGTAGTCAAGAAGGCTGGAAGAGCTGGACCAGCTAAGCCCTTTGACCCTTGTAGTTATAGAACTAGAGTCTGCCCCTGCTGACTCTCAGGCTTGCTTTTGTCAAGTATTTTCTCACTATGCCCATTTCCTCCCATGCAGAATGTTAACATATACTCTGTGTCATGGTAGGTTGGAAGTAAATCATTTACTTTTGGATTTTACGAAATTGGATCATAAGAGACTGACTCGGGAGAGACTAAAATCTGGACTTTTAAGTAAACTGGAGACTGAAAGATTTTAGGGACTTTTGAAGCTGAACTAAATGCATTTTACTTTATGATATGGCTATAAGCTCATGAAAGGCAGTGAGTATATGTGGTGATTTGATTAAGAAAGGCCCCCATTGGCTCATACATTTGAATGCTTAATCACCAGGGAGAGGCTCTATTTGAGAAGGATTAGAAGGACTAGGAGGTGTGGCCTTGTTGAAGTAGTGGTGGCCTTGGAGAAAATATGCCACTAGAGGTGTGCTTTGATGTTTCAAAAGCCCATGCCAGACGAAGTGTCTGTCTCTGTCTCGTCCTGTGTCTCTCTGTCTCTGTCTGTCTATCTGTCTGTCTGTCTGCCTCTCTGTCTGTCTCTCTCTTTCATTCTGCTTGCTGATCAGGATGTAGCTCAACTACTTCAGCAGCACAGCTGCCTGCTGCCATGCTCCCTGACGTGATGATAATGGGCTAAGCCTCTGAAACTGTAAGCAACCCCCAGACATGGAATGCTTCTTAAAGAAGTTTTCTTGATTATGGTGTTTTGGCCCAACAATAGAAAAGTGACTAAGACACCGGGCATGGTGGCATATACATATAATATTCTATATACAGCATTCACTCAAAATATTCAATATTAAAAATGCAATACTCAAGGAGGCTGAAGCAGGAGTTTAAGTGATACCTGTGTCACAGAATGAGTTCAAGGCCAACCTGAGGGACTTAGTGAGACTCTTCTAATAATAAACAAAACAAACAAACAAACAAACAGTCGGAGATATAGTTCAGGGGCGTTCAAGGGTAGACCACTCACCTAATGTATGCTTGGGCCTGCAGTCATCTCTAGTGAGTTGACTCAAAAAAAAAAATTTTTTTTTTTTGCTGAGTTGTATTGTTATAGAAGGTTGAAATTATTTTTGAGCATGCAATTCCTACCAGAACAATATTGATCAGATAGTATTTTTTCATGAGCCCTGACCTATTTGTTTTGATTCATATTAGTGTCTCCTTTTTATCTCTCTGCATAACATGGTTATTTCTCACACGAATCCTCAATACAGCTTCATTTAAACCCAGCTTTGAAATTCTAGTCATTTTCTTCTGTCTCGGCATCCAAAGGGGCACTAGGCAATCATTAAAACAAAATTAAACAAAGAAAACAAAACATACAATGATAATTAGCATGGCAGGCAACGGAGACCCATTCGTTCAACATTCATCTATCTGGACCCTAGAAAAGCTGAAAATGGCTACGTCCAATATCCTTTTCTGTATCCTTGCCTGCTGGTTTCCAGTGAATCCCTGTTTATTTATGCGAGACTCCAGACCCTTGCTGAGTTCCCCAGGTGAAGAATTAGGGCATGGTGTCTTTGTATTGAGATCAGGTCATGGTAGAGCAATGGAGGACCACATGCTGGTTGTTAGCCTTGCTGAGCATGTTCTGGAGAGCTGTTTGCAGGACTCCACAGGACCTGGGAGTTTCTTCCCACTCTTTTTTTTCCACTTATTCACTTTACATCCTGTTCACTGACCCCCTCTTGGTCACTCCTTCCCACAATCCTTTCCTTATCCCTCTCTCCTTCACTGAGTAGGTGAGGGCCCTTGTGGGTATCTGACCCCACCCCTGACTCTGATGCTGGCATTTCAAGTCTGCTAAGCTAGGTGCTTTCTCTCCCACTGAGGCCAGACAAGGCAGCCCAGCTAGAAGAACATATTCCATAACAGGCGGCAGCTTTTGGGATAGCCCCCACTCTGGTTGTTCATGAAGACCAAGCTGTACATCTGCTACACATGTTCTGGGAGGCCCAGGTCCAGCCCATGTATACCCTTTGGTTGGTGGTTAAGTCTCTAAGAGTCCTAAGGGTCCAGGTTAATTGATTCTGTTGGTCTCCCTGGGGTGTTTCTATTCCCTTAGGGGCTGCCATCCTTCCTCCTATTCTTCCATAAGAGTCTTCAAGCTCCATTCACTGTTTGCTGTGGGTGTCTGCATCTGAGTCAGTGGAGCCTCTCAGAGACCAGCCATGCTAGACTCCTGTCTGTAAATAAACAGAATACCATTAATAGTGTCAGCGTTTGAGGCTTGCCCATGGAATGAGTTTCAAATTGGGCTGGTAATTGGTTGGCCATTCCAGTCCCTCGGTCTCTTCTCCATCTGCAGTTCCTGCATTTGTGGTAGACAGGATAACTTTTGAGTCAAAAGTTTTGAGCGTGGGTTGGTGTCACTATCGCTCCACTGGGGTTCCTGCCTAGCCACAGGAGATTTCCTCTTACACCAGTCAGAATGGCTAAGATCAAAAACACAAATGGTACCACATGCTGGTGAAGCTAGAGCAAGGGGAACACTCTTCCATTGCAGATGGGAGTGCAAACTTTGTACAACCACTTTGGAAATCAATTTTGCAGTCTCTCAGAAAACTGGGAATAATAACAGTTCTACCTTAAAACCCAGCTATATTACTCCTGGACATATTCCCAAAAGATACCCCACCACCCCAAAAAGACACTTGCTCAACTATGTTCAGAGCAGCTTTATTCAAAACAAACAACTACTAGAAACAACCTTGGTGTCCCTTAACTGAAGCGTGGATAAAGAAAATGTGGTACATGTACAGTGGAATACTATTCAGCTATGAAAAACAAAGACAGCATGAATTTTTCAGACAAATGGATTCATCTTGGGAGTATCATCCTGAGTGAGGTAACCCAGTCCCAAAAGGACATGCACGGCATATATTCACTTATGAGTGGATATTATCCACAAAATACACGATGCCCATTACACTCCAAAGACACAAGGAGGCTAGACAGGAAAGATGGCACAAGCAAGGATGGAAGGGGGAATGGAATGGTTGAGGAAGGCAGATAGAGGGAAGGAATTAGGTGGGAGAGGAGATCAAGAGAGGAGTGGGGCGTTCAGGGCTCAGTGTGGGGAGAAGCAGGGGGATGGCCAGATGGCCAAGAGAATGAATGGAAATCTGCAACTAATGTGGGGGGTAGGAAGGGTAAGGAGCATCTCCAGGAAGAAATGGAGACCTGGGATAGGGCAGGCACCCAAGAATCAAAGGGCTTGTCCTTAGCTGTGACTCACAGCATTGGGGATAAGGAGTCTGCGGAGGCTTCTCACTATTAATCCTCCTTTTCATTGCATGTGGCTAATGGAGTTTCAGTCATCAAAGACATAGACAAGTCCTCACCTTCCTTCATCTCTGTGATGCTTAAGTTACCCAGTCAGGCTGTCATCTGTCATTGTGAAAGAAGTATGATAAATTGGAGACTGACCTAGTTTAGTCTCTGTGTTACAGGTCAAAGCCCATGATCAACAGGAATCAAAGCAGAAACTCAAGTACGTGACCTGGAGACAGAAACTGAAGCAGGGACCAAGGAGGAACTCCATCTCTGCCTTACTCAGCTTGTTGCTCAAGTAACCCAAGTCTGCTTGTCCAAGGACGGCCATGCCCGCAGTGAGGGAGGGTCCTTCTACAGCAATGGGCAGTTAACACAGTGCCTCACAGACCGGCCCAAAGGACCATCTGATAGATGCAATTTCTCAGTTCAGATTCCCCCTCCCCATAAACATCTAGGGTTGTGTCAAGTTGGCAAAAACTAACCAGTGCAGAGATGATGAATTGTGAACATTTAAATTATCTATTCCATTCTTTTCATATTATTCCTTTGAAATAAAATGCAATGTTATATTTTAAAAGAAGGAAGAAAAAGGTGGAGAAAGAAGGGGAAAAGGAACAATACAGACAGTTTGAGAATCTCGCAAACAAACATCTTTTGGCTCCCTTAACATTCAGTGTAGAAGTAGGATTTTAGACAAGATTTTAAAAAACTGAGATTGATTACAGGAAAAAGCAGTTCAAAAAGGAAGCAAACACATATAGCTATGATAAATCAGTATAATCTCTCAATCTGCTACTCCCAAATTCAACAAATTACATGTTTATATTCATACCTACTTCCAAGAAGTTATAATATATGATTATCTAAAATGATTTAAATGATATTAATATTTATTTTAAGCTATGATAATAAAATTTTGAAAATGTTATGAAGCTAATTTTGATAGAACATTGTTTTAAGGTAATTGGTAGTGAATTATCTTTTATAAACATTTCCAGTTTCAAACCAAGTGGCTTGGAGGTATTCAAGATTAACAGCATCCAATATTATTTCCTCCTTATCCAGAACTTTCCTCCAAAGAAACAAATAATAAGAATAGGTTAGCCTGGGAACAGTAGCCAAGTACAAGTACAAATGGTGTCAGCCAATGCATGCAGATAATGGAATTCATGGCTATGTGTCCTTGTTCCCATGGGGGGATGGCAGCTAACACCCACATCTGCACCATGTCTTATATCCATGGTTACTTGTTTTCACAAGTGCTTTCTCTCTCCCTCGCTGTGTGTGTGTGTGTGCATGTGTGTGTGTGTGTGTGTGTGCATGTGTGTGTGTGTGTGTGTGTATTTGTCTCTCTAGCTTTCCATCTCTCTCTTTGTCTGACTCTGTCTCTATCTCTCCGTCTCTCTGTCTCTGTCTTTCTCTCCCTCCCTGCCTCTTTCTTTCTCTCTTTCTGGAGTCACATGAAAAAGATACAAGCTCTTTTTACTTACTTCTAACTTGTTTATGTAACATTTTTAACAGCCACAGTGTTTCTACTCCAAGATATTTCAGCTTTGGATATTTAACTGCTTTTTTTAAGATGAAAAGTTTGAAATGTAATTTTACTCTTTGGAGTGACTACCCTAGGAAGTACAATTAACAAGAATTTCTTCATGCCTTGGAGGCCTCTTGTTTCTCATGGAAACCACTTGATTAACGCATATGTAACTTTATGTTAACAGCACATATGGTGTCTAGATTATCCATCCCAGTTTCCCTGGAAAGTTCTCTGAAGGAGCAGTAGGAATGTTGTCAATCCCCAAATGGCCAATAGGTTTCATATGTAGCAAACTTGGCTAACAAAATCCTCAGTGCAAGTTCAGTAACATTAAACTACTCCTGCATGAGGACATTTTTATAAACCAGTACAGTGGAGATTTGCCTGTGACTCTGATCCTAACACAAAATAGACACTTCTCTTCATCAAATAAAAGAAGCATCATTTTATAAATTTTTAAAGTTCTTTAACTTATTAATCAATCACATAATACCTACTCTTGATAAACTGATCTGTGCTATAGGGAACAGATAAAAATCCACTAAGACAGATACCTGGTTGGATACTGTAGCTACTGAGCTAAGCTATGTATGAGGTAAGTAGACCAAGATTAAAAGAGTACCTTAGAGTCTACTAGGAGTTCAGTGAGGGAGAACTTATTCATAGTTCAGGGCAGGACCGGGTTGGTCTCTGTGTTTAAAAGTGCCTAGTGGTTTTAAGATTGGCACAGACGAAAGGACGAAAAAGAGCAGCAGCCCCTGCTGCAGGATGAAGTGAGGATAAGATGGCGTCACTGGTTGGAACTAGCAAAAGAGCGAGCATATGTATAAATTTCTCAAAGTCCTCATTGTTGAGAGCTCACGGGCGTCACTTCCAATTCATATATAGCAGACACCATTTCACAGCAGATGCCCTGGTCTTCTGCTTCCTCCAGTCTTTCCACCCACTCTTCCATGATTTTTCTTGAGCACTGGGTGTAGAGATCGCATTGAAGATATGTTGGTTGGGGGCAGCCACCACACAGCCACTTATTCTTTACGTTCTGACCATTTTTATGGATCTCTCTAACAGTCTCCATCTTCCAAAAAGATGACTCTTTGATGAGCATGAGAGCTGTGCTTATATCTAAAGATTTACAAGGTCGGCATAATGACAACAGTAATAGACTCTCGGGAATGGACGTGAGGAATCCATCAGGGTCCTACCCCATGATGAATAGCTCCAGGTATCAGTGGCTCCTCACAGACAGTAAGTCTTCTCCAGGGACAATCTCCTGTGTGGGCTGTCCAATCCCAAGTGGTCAGCTGCAGGCATAGGTATATACATGCATGCAAAGCTAAATGGACTAAGTTATAAAAACATGTGCACATACGTGCAAGCACACATATGTAACAACAGTAAGGAAGAGATCATGTGTGTCATGGTGGAGATGCAGGAGAGTTGGAGGCAGGAGAGGGATGGCAGGGGTAATGTAGATGCTCATATATGAAGGTATCAAAAAATAAATAAAATAAAAATTAAAATGATGCAGTCCTTTGGCTACTTCCTGTCTCATAGTACTGGTATATCATAATCTTTTAATTGTTAAACGACAGGGGATTGATGTTTTTTGTTTAATCGGGTCCCACAATGTGGGCTAAGTACTCTCCAACTCCTTTACCCGGGAGATCCTTCCACAACAGTATTCCAAGTAGCCAAGACTATGGATTTGACCCTCTATGCCTACATTGAATTACCTTAATTATTCATTCTTATCATGCCTTCTCCAGTAAATCTTTGTGATAATATTAACAAACAATATGACAGCATAGTATAATAAAGTCATGTGGATATATCTCTTCTAGAAAAGTATTTTTTAAAAAAAATAACAGCATGCCCCACATCACTGGGGCAACAGAATATAGAGGGGTCGATGTAGAGTGCCTAGTAGAAGAGAGAGAAGTTGATTTCAGAATTTGTGCGAGATGGGGAAAGTCTAAAGGGTAAAGCTGCAGAGTTGAGCAAGGCCCAGCTGGTAGGAGCTTCTGTGGATCCTGCTGGCCACATGGTTTTATAAATAAAGATTTATTGAATACAGCTGTGCCCACACATGGCACGCATGGCTACTTCTGTGCCAGGCCAGTGGCAGAATGACTGATCCAGAAACCTTACCACCCGTAGCTTTAAATGTTTAAATGTGTGTGGAGGCAGAACCGGTGGGGGGGGGGGAGATTAAAGTTTAATCACCAGAGAGGTGGGACAGGGTGATTTTTTTAGGAATTGTCCAGTTACTATAGCAAAACAGATTAAAAAGGGAAAGAGAGAGTTCTGGAGCTGTCACATTCCATATCATTGATGTTGAGGGAAACGTGAGGTTCCTGCTGATTAGAAACTGGAAATTTAACAGTAAGATCAGAACAATGACATCTTATGAGCAGGGAAGGCAAAGGCGTTTCTATGCTTCAGAAAGATGTGTGTGGTCTACAGTGAGCTCTGACTGAGAAGGATCCTGGGGGGAGGTGGGAGGGCAGCATGTGGGAATTCCCCTCAGCCATCCATCTGGAAGACCTTGCCAGTACCTAACCAAATTCAAGCCACAGGGCCTACTGAAATAGAAAATAAGTCTGATTTTAGAATTTGGTTTTTAAAAATTAGAACTGAGAAAAAACAGAGGGAAACATGCCATCAGACCACAATATGTTTCTGGAAGCAAAACTGTAAGGCTCCTATCTGGAAAGAGCAGGTCTCAAGTTCAAATCTCCAGGAAAAGGACCCCCCACCCCATGTTGAACTGCTTAGATCAGAGGGTCATCCTTGATTCCATCTTAAGTCCAAGGAATGCCCAGGAATCCAAACCCTAGCCCAAGTGAAGGAAAGAGAACTCTAGAGATGAGGAACTTGGTCGAGACCTCCCTTTCTGACAGAGAGCCACCTGGGCAAGGGTAAGGCTCAACTCTGGAAAGTTCTGCTTTCTGTTTATGGCCCAGGTCTTTGGGACACCTCCGCTCCACAGACGACGATAACACTGAGGATCGTTTGTGCTTGGCATATCTTTTCTCCTTTCCCTGAAAGGGTTTTTATTCTCATTAAGCTTAATTAGACAAAGACAGAAAATGACTTTTGTAATTCATAAAAAGAAATCAGTCAATATTTTGATTGATAATCTAGCAAACTGTTAAGGAGCAATCAATCACTCAGGGCAGGTTAAATCAACAATCTTCTGTGTTTGAATTTGACCTTGCAAATTTGCACTTGAAAGTCATTCAATAAAGAACTTCCTTCTGTGGCACAAATATGGAATGCAAAGTGAGGAGGCCAAGAGTGCATAAACTGAGTGCACATAAACACCAACCTATAAAGAACATCGCTACGTGCCTTTAAACTCTACATTCTGGTGTTTGAATTAGCGCTTGATTTTGCTCATACATGCTATTGTACGAGATGAACCACGAGGCAGGCAATAGTGTTAAGCTGAGCTGACACTGTTCATCTATGCCTTGACTTCTGTGGGAATGGTTTCCCACCCTGAACTGACCGTCAAAGCAGGGAACTTCACATAGATTTCAAATTCATTCATGTTAGATGGTAACACTATTCACTACCACGCCCGCTAACTACTAAGCCCGGTCAAACATGCAAGCTCCTTCCTCTCTCCCTGCCCTCCAAGCTGACTTAAGACATGTATCATACCTTTCAACGACTGATTTTTCTTACAGGAGAAAAATTTTCACGTTGACGATAAAGCACTTTGACAGTCTCCGTGCATCCCCATGTGCTGGGACTTGAACCGAAAAGCTGATTCTGTAGGGAAACAGGCAATGACGTGCTTCTAAGTCCTTGTGGTTTAAAGAGAATGTTAATGATCAGACCAAAAATGTACTGGAGGGTACAAAAATAAATTTTTAAAGAGACAATTTTTGAATAGTCATAATCACACCCTGGCTAAGAGTTATGAGCTATTCTGTGACTGTCTAAACCTAACATTTTTACTGTAATGACTCAAGGAAAAGTTTGGGCTTGCCTTTGTTGCACTCCCCCTCCCCCTCTGCATCCCCTTCGACCTGAGTTTACTTACTTCCTGGCATCATGTATCACATGTGTGTATAAAACATCTGTCTGCACACACACCTGCAGATTAACCATGCCCCATGCCTTACAGCTCAAGGACAGACATCAGGAAAGCAAGGTCTTCCTTCCTTTCTTTTGCTCCTAGTAGTATTATTACTATTTATTATTATTACTATTTATTATTATTACTTTATTTTATTATTATTACTAATGTGTATGAATTCGGGATACCATGATATGGGAAGGTACACCGACCATGGCCTGCATATTGAGCTCAGAGGACAACTTTGTGGAGTAAGTTCCCGTTCTCTTCTTCCATTTGTGCATGGGAATGTCCGGGGATTGAACTCAGTTTGCTAGGAGTGAGAGCTAGCTCCTTGACACAGTGAGCCATCTCACTGGCGCAATGTCTTCACTCTGCATCCTGTTCAGATTAAGTGTTTCTTCTGGCTTCCCTGTCTTAGGGAACTTCTGGGTAAGTGATACTATCTTGTTATTAAAAATCACTTCTGAATAAGATGCTATTAGTCTTTCTCAGGAGCTATCTCTAAGTTTCTACTCTCTTCTCAGAGAGCTCAACATCTGTTACTATGTGGCTTACAAGTAGCGGAAGATCCAGAGAGGGAATGTTGGGCCCACAGAAGCCAGAAAATGATTCCCTGGAATGTCAGCTGTGTGTAATGTCTTAGAACTCATTCTCCCCGAGATATGTGTGTGTGTTTGTGTGTGTGTGTGTGTGTGTGTTTTGCTTTAATGTACATCTAAAAGCTAGGTAATAGCTTCATGGGTAAGAACATTTGCTCAGCAGGCATAAGGACTAGAGTTCAAATCCCCAGCATCCACATAAAAAGCTAAACAGGGCTGCACATTCTTGTAACTGTGGCATTGAAGAGTAGAGAAAGGTAGATACCAAAAGGTCTATCGCCAGACATCCTAGACAAAATGGTGAAATTTCCCAGTGCAGAAATCAAAGAGGAAAGCTTCAAAGTCTTTCTCTGACCTCCTCATGCAAGTGTGTGAGCATGTGCGCACTCATGTGTATGCATAACACTCATACACACAACACACAAAAGCACACACAGAAATAAAGGGAATATGAGGACCTAAGAAAGGACACTAAGCTCTGGAAGAAGATGATAGCCCATCAGAGGCCTTAGTCAGGCACCTGTTCTTCTACAAAGAAGACCCAGCAGCAAGCATACACTCTAAGGTGAGTGGACATGAGAGGGGACTGGACTCAAAAGGAGAAAAACTTAGAACTCTTAAAGTCTGCAGGTGAAAGATAAAAACATAGAAAGAAGGAAAAAAAACATTTTCTAACACTTATGAACCTGACTCCCCAGCCAGGGGGAGAATCTCTCCACTCCATGTAAGGGCGGGGAGGTAAAAATGAAGAGAGAATACCAGCAAATTCTATCGGCAAGGATACCAACAACCCAAGCCAGGATGTCTCACAAGCACAAATGCATTGCAGCCTAACTAGACAAAAAACCAGAAATCTACATAGTATCTCACAATAGAAAAGGAAGTCACTTCATCTTACACGATGCCCCCCCACCCCCACATACAACACCCTCTCCCAACAAACACAGTATTGCAGCCAGGAACTATCTTGATGAGAGATGCGTTGTGCATATTAGGACTGTTTTAGGGAGTCAGGAACAGCTTCATATTACTGGCTCTAAGACTCCAGAAACTTTCTATTGCAGTGGCTCGGTGACTGACTGCCCTTCATAGGCTGAACAGGATTCAGCAGAACCTCAGGTTAACTGACACAAGCCTGCTGAGAACAGTAGAACAGTAAAGCATTGTGGCATGAAATGAATGGATGCTACACTCACTGCAACTTAGAAACAACTAAGAAAACTCAAAGGGAGACAACTTTGGAGATAGAAAGCCTTGGGAAGAAATCAGGGGACAGAGATGCAAATATCAACAACAGAATACAAGAAATAGAAGAAAGAATCTCAGATGCTGAAGATTCCATAGAAACCATGGACTCAACAGTTAAAGAAAATGCAAAATGCAAAAAGCTTGTAACCCAAAATATCCAGGAAATCCAGGACACAATGAGAAGACCAAACCTAAGGATTATAGGCATAGATGAGAGTGAAGATTTACAACTTAAAGGGCCAGCAAATATCTTCAATAAAATTATGGAAGAAAACTTCCCTAACCTAAAGAGAGAGATGCCCATGAATATACAAGAAGCCTACAGAACTCCAAACAGACTGGACCAGAACAGAAATACTTCCCGTCACATAATAATCAAAACACCAAATGTTCTAAACAAAGAAAGAATACTAAAGGCAGTAAGAGAAAAAGGCCAAGTAACATATAAAGGAAGACCTATCAGAATCACAGCAGACTTTTCACCTGAGACTATGAAGGCTAGAAGGTCCTGGGCAGATCTCATGCAGACTCTAAGAGAACACAAATGCCAACCAAAACTACTATATCCAGCAAAACTCTCAATCACCATAGATGGAGAAACTAAGATATTTCATGACAAAACCAAGTTTACCCAATATCGATCCACAAACCCAGCCCTACAAAGGATAATAGGAGGACAACACCAATACAAGGAGGGAAACTGCACCCTGGAAAAAGCAAGATAGTAACCTTTCATCAAACCCAAAAGAAGTTAAGCATTCAAATTTAAAAAATAACGTCAAAAATGATAGGAAGTAACAATCGCTATTCCTTAATATCTCTTAACATCAATGGACTTAATGCCCCAATAAAAAGACACAGACTAACTGAATGGATACGTAAACAGGACCCTACATTTTGCTGCTTACAGGAAACACACCTCAGGGTCAAAGACAAACACTACCTTAGAGTAAAAGGCTGGAAGACAATTTTACAAGCAAATGGTCTCAGGAAACAAGCTGGAGTAGCAATTTTAATATCAGATAAAATTGACTTTCAACCCAAAGTCATCAAAAGAGACCCTGAGGGACACTTCTTGCTGGTCAAAGGAAAAATACAAAAAGAAGAACTGTCAATCCTGAACATCTATGCCCCAAATGCAAAGGCACCCTCTTTTGTAAAAGAAACTTTATTAAAACTAACAAAGCACACATTGCATCTAACACAATAATTGTGGGTGACTTCAACACTGCACTTTCCTCAATGGACCGATCAGGAAAACAAAAACTAAACAGGGACACAATGAAACTAATTGAAGCTTTGGACCAATTAGATTTAACAGACATATATAGAACATTCTATCCTAAAACAAAAGAATATACCTTTTTCTCAGCACCTCATGGCACCTTCTCCAAAACTGACCATATAATTGGTCACAAGACAGACCTCAACAAATATAAGAAGATAGAACTAATCCCATGCCTCCTATCGGATCACTATGGAGTAAAAGTGGTCTTCAATAGCAACAGAAACAACAGAAAACCCACATACACGTGGAAACTGAACAATACTCTACTCAATGATACCTTGGTCAAGGAAGATATAAAGAAAGAAATTAAAGACTTTTTAGAACACAATGAAAATGAAAACACAACATACCCAAATCTATGGGACACAATGAAAGCAGTGCTAAGAGGAAAATTCAGCCCTGAGTGCCTCCAAAAAGAAAATGGAGAGAGCATACATTACCAGCTTAATGACACACCTGAAAGCCCTAGAACAAAAAGAAGCTATTTCACCCAGGAGGAGTAGAAGGCAGGAAATCATCAAACTCAGGGCCAAAATCAATCAAGTAGAAACAAAGAGAACCATACAAAAAATCAACAAAACTAGGAGCTGGTTCTTTGAGAAAATCAACAAGATAGATAAACCCTTAGCCAGACTGACCAAAGGGCACAGAGAAAGTATCCAAATTAACAAACTTAGAAATGAAAAGGGAGATATAACAACGGAAACTGAGGAAATCCAAAAAATCATCAGATCCTACTACAAGAGCCTGTACTCAACACAACTGGAGAATCTGGAGGAAATGGACAATTTCCTTGACAGATACCAAATACCAAAATTAAATCAGGACCAACTAGACCATCTAAACAGTCCCATAATGCCTAAAGAAATAGAAGGAGTCATAGAAAGTCTTCCAACCAAAAAAAGCACAGGACCAGATGGCTTCAGTGCAGAATTCTACCAGACCTTCAAAGAAGAGTGAACACCAATACTCTTCAAACTATTCCACAAAATAGAAACAGAAGGAACACTACCCAATTCCTTCTACGAAGCCACAATTACGCTGATACCAAAGCCACAAAAAAGATCCAACAAAGAAAGAGAACTTCAGACCAATTTCCCTTATGAACATCGATGCAAAAATACTCAATAAACTTCTTGCCAACCGAATCCAAGAACACATGAAAACGATCATCCACCATGATCAAGTAGGCTTTATCCAGGGAATGCAGGGTTGGTTCAATATACGGAAATCCATCAATACAATCCACTACATAAACAAACTCAAAGAACAAAACCACATGGTCATTTCATTGGATGCTGAAAAAGCATTTGACAAAATTCAGCATCCTTTCATGCTTAAAGTCTTGGAGAGAACAGGAATTCAAGGCCCATACCTAAACATAGTAAAAGCAATATACAGCAAACCGGTAGCCAGCATCAAACTAAATGGAGAGAAACTTGAAGCAATCCCACTGAAATCAGGGACCAGACAAGGCTGCCCCCTTTCTCCTTATCTTTTCAATATTGTACTTGAGGTACTAGCTCGGGCAATCCGACAACATAAGGAGGTCAAGGGGATACAAATTGGAAAGGAAGAAGTCAAACTATCATTATTTGCAGACGACATGATCGTCTACCTAAGTGACCCAAAGAACTCCACTAGAGAGCTCCTACAGCTGATAAACAACTTCAGCAAAGTGGCAGGTTATAAAATCAACTCAAGCAAATCAATGGCCTTCCTATACTCAAAGGATAAGCAGGCTGAGAAAGAAATTAGGGAAATGACCCCCTTCACAATAGCCACAAACAGTATAAAGTATCTTGGGGTGACTCTTACCAAACATGTGAAAGAATCTGTATGACAAGAACTTCAAGACTCTGAAGAAGGAAATGGAAGAAGACCTCAAAAAATGGGAAAACCTCCCATGCTCATGGATCGGTAGAATCATTATAGTTAAAATGGCCATTTTGCCTAAAGCACTATACAGATTCAATGCAATACCCATCAAAATCCCAACTCAATTCTTCACAGAGTTAGAAAGAGCAATTATCAAATTCATCTGGAACAACGCAAAACCCAGGATAGCTAAAACTATTCTCAGCAACAAAAGAAAATCTGGGGGAATCAGTATCCCTGACCTCAAGCAATACTACAGAGCAATAGTGTTAAAAACTGCATGGTATTGGTACAGTGACAGGCAGGAGGATCAATGGAACAGGACTGAAGATCCATAAATGAACCCACACACCTATGGCCACTTGATCCTCGACAAAGAGGCTGAAAACATCCAATGGAAAAAAGATAGCCTTTTCAACAAATGGTGCTGGTTCAACTGGAGGTCAGCATGTAGAAGAATGCGAATTGATCCATCCTTGTCTCCTTGTACTAAGCTCAAATCCAAATGGATCAAAGACCTCCACATAAAGCCAGACACTCTGAAGCTAATAGAAAAGAAACTGGGGAAGACCCTTGAGGTCATCGGTACAGGGAGAAAGTTTCTGAACAGAACACCAATAGCGTATGCTCTAAGAGCAAGAATTGACAAATGGGACCTCATAAAATTACAAAGTTTCTGTAAGGCAAAGGACACCATCAAGAGGACAAATCGGCAAGCAACAAATTGGGAAAAGATCTTCACCAATCCTACAACAGATAGAGGGCTAATATCCAATATATATAAAGAACTCAAGAAGTTAGACTCCAGAAAACCAAACAACCCTATTAAAAAATGGGGTACAGAGTTAAACAAAGAATTCTCACCTGAAGAACTTCGGATGGCGGAGAAGCATCTTAAAAAATGCTCAACTTCATTAGTCATTTGGGAAATGCAAATCAAAACAACCCTAAGATTTCATCTTACAGCAGTCAGAATGGCTAAGATTAAAAATTCAGGAGACAGCAGGTGTTGGAGAGGGTGTGGAGAAAGAGGAACACTCCTCCACTGCTGGTGGGGTTGCAAATTGGTACAACCACTCTGGAAAGCAGTCTGGCAGTTCCTCCGAAAACTGGGCACCTCACTTCCAGAAGATCCTGCTATACCACTCCTGGGCATATACCCAGAAGACTCCCCACCATGTAATAAGGATACATGTTCTACTATGTTCATAGCAGCCCTATTTATAATTGCCAGATGCTGGAAAGAACCCAGATATCCCTCAACAGAAGAGTGGATGCAAAAAATGTGGTATATCTACACAATGGAGTACTATTCAGCCATTAGAAACAATGAATTCATGAAATTCTTAGGCAAATGGATGGAGCTAGAGAACATCATACTAAGTGAGGTAACCCAGACTCAAAAGGTGAATCATGGTATGCAATCACTAATAAGTGGATATTAACCTAGAAAACTGGAATACCCAAAACATAATCCACACATCAAATGAGGTACAAGAAGAAAGGAGGAGTGGCCCCTGGTTCTGGAAAGACTCAGTGAAACAGTATTCTGCAAAACCAGAACGGGAAAGTGGGAAAGAGTGGGTGGGAGGACAGGGGAAGAGAAGGGGGCTTACGGGACTTTCGTGGAGTGGGGGGGCTAGAAAAGGGAAATCATTTGAAATGTAAATAAATTATATCGAATAAAAAAAAGAAACCTTAAAAAAAAAGAAAGAAAATAAAATAAATAAGTTAAAAGATTGGGACTTAATAAAGGATGAATGACTTAAATCACGAAAAAAATAAATAAATAAAATCAACACAAGCAAATCAGGGGCCTTCCTATACTCAAAGAATAAGCAGGCTGAGAAAGAAATTAGGGAAATGACCCCCATCACAATAGCCACAAACAGTATAAAGTATCTTGGGGTGACTCTTACCAAACATGTGAAAGATCTGTATGACAAGAACTTCAAGACTCTGAAGAAGGAAATGGAAGAAGATCTCAAAAAATGGGAAAACCTCCCATGCTCATGGATCGGTAGGATCAATATAGTTAAAATGGCCATTTTGCCAAAAGCAATATACAGATTCAATGCAATACCCATCAAAATCCCAACTCAATTCTTCACAGAGTTAGAAAGAGCAATTATCAAATTCATCTGGAACAACATAAAACCCAGGATAGCTAAAACTATTCTCAGCAACAAAAGAAAATCTGGGGGAATCAGTATCCCTGGCCTCAAACAATACTACAGAGCAATAGTGTTAAAAACTGCATGGTATTGATACAGTGACAGGCAGGAGGATCAATGGAACAGGATTGAAGATCCATAAATGAACCCACACACCTATGGCCACTTGATCCTCGACAAAGTGGCTGAAAACATCCAATGGAAAAAAGATAGCCTTTTCAACAAATGGTGCTGGTTCAACTGGAGGTCAGCATGCAGAAGAATGCGAATTGATCCATCCTTGTCTCCTTGTACTAAGCTCAAATCCAAATGGATCAAGGACATCCACATAAAGCCAGACACTCTGAAGCTAATAGAAAAGAAACTGGGGAAGACCCTTGAGGACATCGGTACAGGGAGAAAGTTTCTGAACAGAACACCAATAGCGTATGCTCTAAGAGCAAGAATTGACAAATGGGACCTCATAAGGTTACAGAGTTTCTGTAAGGCAAAGGCCACCATCAAGAGGACAAATCGGCAACCAACAAATTGGGAAAAGATCTTCACCAATCCTACATCAGATAGAGGGCTAATATCCAATATATATAAAGAACTCAAGAAGTTAGACTCCAGAAAACCAAACAACCCTATTAAAAAATGGGGTACAGAGTTAAACAAAGAATTCTCACCTGAAGAACTTCGGATGGTGGAGAAGCATCTTAAAAAATGCTCAACTTCATTACTCATTAGGGAAATGCAAATCAAAACAACCCTGAGATTTCATCTTACACCAGTCAGAATGGCTAAGATTAAAAATCCAGGAGACACCAGGTGTTGGAGTGGGTGTCGAGAAAGAGGAACACTCCTCCACTGCTGGTGGGGTTGCAAATTGGTACAACCACTCTGGAAATCAGTCTGGCAGTTCCTCCGAAAACTGGGCACCTCACTTCCAGAAGATCCTGCTATACCACTCCTGGGCATATACCCAGAGGATTCCCCACCATGTAATAAGGATACATGCTCTACTATACTCATAGCAGCCCTATTTATAATTGCCAGATGCTGGAAAGAACCCAGGTATCCCTCAACAGAAGAGTGGATGCAAAAAATGTGGTATATCTACACAATGGAGTACTATTCAGCCATTAGAAACAATGAATTCATGAAATTCTTAGGCAAATGGATGGAGCTAGAGAACATCATACTAAGTGAGGTAACCCAGGCTCAAAAGGTGACTCATGGTATGCACTCACTAATAAGTGGATATTAACCTAGAAAACTGGAATACCCAAAACATAATCCACACATCAAATGAGGTACAAGAAGAAAGGAGGAGTGGCCCCTGGTTCTGGAAAGACTCAGTGAAGCAGTATTTGGCAAAACCAGAACAGGAACATGAGAAGGGGTGGGTGGGAGGACAGGGGAAGAGAAGGTGGCTTATGGGACTTTCGGGGAGTGGGGGGCTAGAAAAGGGGAAATCATTTGAAATGTAAATAAATTATATCGAATAAAAAATTGTATTACAATTTGCATGTGTGTGTGCATGCATGTGTGCATGTCTGTCTGTCTATATGTGTCTGTGTATGTGTCTGTTTGTGTCTCTGTGTGTCTGTGTGTGTATATATTTATATGCACATGCCACCACATCTTTGTGGAAGACAGAGGACAGCTTTTGGGAGTCTGTTCTCCTCTTCCACCCTATATAGGTCTAGGATATCACACTGCGATTCTCAGACTTGGGAGGTAGGCAGCACTACCATCTCATTAGCCCCTTAGAAAGTGCAAAGGACAAGGAGGCATTATAACTGATACAACAGAAATTCAAAGGACAACCATTAATTGTTTTTGGATGACTATGTGTTAAGCCATCGGAAAATATTGAAGACGTGAACAAATTTCTGAAAACATGGCCATCCAAAATAGAAGCAAGTTGATATAGAGCATTCTTGGTATTTATTACTGATTACTAACTACATCAATGCTAAATACTGAAATCAAATCAGTAATAAAAAAGTCTCCCAACCAAAAACAACAACAACAACAACAAAAAAAAAAACCAATAAAAAGTTTTTTTAAAAAACTTGAATCAGACCAATGACTCACTGCAATAAACATTTGCAAGTAAAGATGTTTGGGCAAAAGAATGTGCTATATGACACACTTCAGCTATACTGTGTGACACTCTGTGACACACTATAGCTTCCATAGTGAAATATTGTTTGTTTTGCAGGTAGAGGTTGCAAGAGCAGATATTGAGGGACAGGGAGATGAGTCGGGTTGGAGTGCATGATGTGAAATTCATAAAGAATCAATACCAATGTTGATGAGAGTGCAGGGGAGTAAGGAATTATTACACACTTCTGGCAGTCAGTAAAGACAGCATCTATGGAAATCAGAGAGTCCCGCAAAATAAGAAAACTATAGTGTGATCTAGTTATGTCACTTCTGGATGGATATATCTATCACAAGAAAACATTAGTGCAATATTATTATTATTCATAGCTAAGGTAGGAGACCAGCCTGGTTCTCATATAAGCAGACAAGCAATGATCATACACATATAAGATGAAGAAATATGTGGCAGGGCTGGAGAGATGATTCAGCAGTTAAGAGCACTGGCTGCTCTTCAAGGGGTCCTGGGTTCAAATCCCAGCACCCACATGGTGGCTCAGAACCATCTGTAATGGGATCTGATGTTCTGTGAGGTTTTATTCTTATTGGGTCCTCTTTGGTCCTCGCTCCCCATGTTCTTCCGGGTCTTCCCAGACTGGCAGTGATGTGTCATCATCAAAGGCCACAACACCTATTGGAAATCAGCTCTCTGCTTCTAGAATGTGATTTTAAACTCGAAGTGTGTTGTCTTAGAGTTTGTGAGGAGAGCAGCAGTGTGGTCAAGCTGGATGTTGTGTCAGCTTGTGGAAGGGAGAAGATAGAAAAGATAGAGGTAGAGGGAATGGCTGCGCGGCGGCGGCGGCGGTGGCAGCAGTAGCTGGTCCAGCTGAAGGGCCATCAGCGGTGGAACCAAGGCGACACAGGGTCCAGTTAGGCCCTGCGCCCACGACCACTGACCTTCGCTGACCAGCCGGGCGGCAAGCAGCTGCAGTTGTGCGGCGCCTTTCCTGCACGGAAGCCACTTCAGAACTCGGCCTCCCACCAGTCAGGAGAGGTGCATCCATCTTGGTTTCCGTACTCCAGGGATCGGACAGACTGAGGTACACAAACATAATCCTAGGCCCAACACGGCAGGGGTCTGAGCCTGACGGGCGTTGGCCTGCACCCAGGCCCTGGGCTGTTCGAGTGGCCATCGGGGCGCCAACCCAGCCAGGAGTTTTTTTTTTTGCCCTGGCCAGCGCACGCGCCGCCATTTTGCCTACAGGACCCAGAGTGCTCGGGAGGGCAGAGACGGCTAACAAGCGTAGCCTGAGGCTAACAAAACGGGGGGTCTAGGCCCCAAAAGGCACAGGACTGACCCCAAGAACTGGGCGGCTTGGTGGGCCATCTGTGTGTCAACCCGCCCAGGAGGTTATTAGCACAACAGACTCTCCCGGTGCTTTCGGGGAGCGCGGACGCGCACGCCCGCCATCCGGGTCACCTGGCGGACCCAAATAACAGTCATAGCCCTAGGGGAACTTTGCTCGGACCTTGGCCTCCCAGGCTTTTGCCTGGACTCAGGGCCCGGGCGACAAGGCTAACCTAGTGTGCGCCAGCATGGTTGGGGAAATCGGCTGCCCAGCGGAGTGAGCAGAACACAGGGGAGGTCACAGCAGCATACACCTTCGGAGCTCCCTGGGGGTGCACACGGGTTCCATCTGGTCCACAGACACAATCTGGGGCTAGGCCTCAGGCAGAAGCCCTCAGGTCAACTCTCTCCGCTTCAGATCAGCCTGGGTGGCCGCACCACATCTCCAGGTCCCTCAAGAGGCTAGTGGGGGCTTCTGGGCAGCCAGCTGGGAGAAGTTGGTGTGCTCCAATAAATCCTGCGGGCCCCAGCGGGAGCCTTCAGGTGCCTGCTTCGGGATCTGAACAGCCTGGACAACAGCACCCTGTCTACAGGCAGTGCAGGGTGTAAGCTGTGCACCAGAGGCCAACGGGGAAGGGGCAGCATGCACTGGTGAGTCCAGCACTGACAAGACCAAGTAACACCAGTGAGAGCTAGATGGCAAAAGGCAAACGCAGGAACGTCACTAACAGAAATCAGGGCAATATGGCAACATGTGAACCCAATTCTCCTCTACCAGCAAGTCCTGGATACCCCATCACACCAGTAAAACAAGATTTGGATTTAAAATCACTGGTCATGATGCTGGTACAGGAACACATGAAGGACATTCAAGAGAAAATGGATCAAAAGTTAGAAGCCCTTGCAAGGGAAACACAAAAATCATTGAAAGAAATCCAGGAGAATACAAAAGCCAACAAGGAGGAAATGCAAAAAACACTTAAAGAAATACAGGAGAACTTTGGTCAACAGGCTGACGTCATGAAAGACGAAACACAAAAATCTCTTAAAGAAATACAGGAGAACTTTGGTCAACAGGCTGAGGTCATGAAAGAAAAAACACAAAAATCTCTTAAAGAATTACAGGAAAGCACAAACAAGCAAGTGAAGGAGCTAAGCAAAACCATCCAGGATCTAAAATCAGAAGTAGAAACAACTAAGAAAACTCAAAAGGAGACAACTTTGGAGATAGAAAGCCTTGGGAAGAAATCAGGGGACAGAGATGCAAATATCAACAACAGAATACAAGAAATAGAAGAAAGAATCTCAGATGCTGAAGATTCCATAGAAACCATGGACTCAACAGTTAAAGAAAATGCAAAATGCAAAAAGCTTGTAACCCAAAATATCCAGGAAATCCAGGACACAATGAGAAGACCAAACCTAAGGATTATAGGCATAGATGAGAGTGAAGATTTACAACTTAAAGGGCCAGCAAATATCTTCAATAAAATTATGGAAGAAAACTTCCCTAACCTAAAGAGAGAGATGCCCATGAATATACAAGAAGCCTACAGAACTCCAAACAGACTGGACCAGAACAGAAATACTTCCCGTCACATAATAATCAAAACACCAAATGTTCTAAACAAAGAAAGAATACTAAAGGCAGTAAGAGAAAAAGGCCAAGTAACATATAAAGGAAGACCTATCAGAATCACAGCAGACTTTTCACCTGAGACTATGAAGGCTAGAAGGTCCTGGGCAGATCTCATGCAGACTCTAAGAGAACACAAATGCCAACCAAAACTACTATATCCAGCAAAACTCTCAATCACCATAGATGGAGAAACTAAGATATTTCATGACAAAACCAAGTTTACCCAATATCGATCCACAAACCCAGCCCTACAAAGGATAATAGGAGGACAACACCAATACAAGGAGGGAAACTGCACCCTGGAAAAAGCAAGATAGTAACCTTTCATCAAACCCAAAAGAAGTTAAGCATTCAAATTTAAAAAATAACGTCAAAAATGATAGGAAGTAACAATCGCTATTCCTTAATATCTCTTAACATCAATGGACTTAATGCCCCAATAAAAAGACACAGACTAACTGAATGGATACGTAAACAGGACCCTACATTTTGCTGCTTACAGGAAACACACCTCAGGGTCAAAGACAAACACTACCTTAGAGTAAAAGGCTGGAAGAGAATTTTACAAGCAAATGGTCTCAGGAAACAAGCTGGAGTAGCCATTTTAATATCAGATAAAATTGACTTTCAACCCGAAGTCATCAAAAGAGACTCTGAGGGACACTTCTTGCTGGTCAAAGGAAAAATACAACAAGAAGAAATCTCAATCCTGAACATCTATGCTCCAAACGCAAGGGCAACCTCTTTCATAAAAGAAACTTTATTAAAACTCAAAGCACACATTGCACCTAACACAATAATTGTGGGTGACTTCAACACTGCACTTTCCTCAATGGACCGATCAGGAAAACAGAAACTAAACAAGGACACAATGAAACTAATTGAAGCTTTGGACCAATTAGATTTAACTGATATATATAGAACATTCTATCCTAAAACAAAAGAATATACCTTTTTTTCAGCACCTCATGGTACCTTCTCCAAAATCGACCATATAATTGGTCACAAGACAGACCTCAACAAATATAAGAAGATAGAACTAATCCCATGCCTCCTATCTGATCACTATGGAATAAAAGTGGTCTTCAATAGCAACAGAAACAACAGAAAACCCACATACATGTGGAAATTGAACAATACTCTACTCAATGATACCTTGGTCAAGGAAGAAATAAAGAAAGAAATTAAAGACTTTTTAGAACACAATGAAAATGAAAACACAACATACCCAAATCTATGGGACACAATGAAAGCAGTGCTAAGGGGAAAAATCATAGCTCTGAGTGCCTCCAAAAAGAAAATGGAGAGAGCATACATTACCAGCTTAATGACACACCTGAAAGCCCTATAACAAAAAGAAGCTATTTCACCCAGGAGGAGTAGAAGGCAGGAAATCATCAAACTCAGGGCCAAAATCAATCAAGTAGAAACAAAGAGAACCATACAAAAAATCAACAAAACCAGGAGCAGGTTCTTTGAGAAAATCAACAAGATAGATAAACCCTTAGCCAGACTGACCAAAGGGCACAGAGAAAGTATCCAAATTAACAAACTTAGAAATGAAAAGGGAGATATAACAACGGAAACTGAGGAAATCCAAAAAAATCATCAGATCCTACTGTACTCAACACAACTGGAGAATCTGGAGGAAATGGACAATTTCCTTGACAGATACCAAATACCAAAATTAAATCAGGACCAACTAGACGATCTGAACAGTCCCATAAAGCCTAAAGAAATAGAAGGAGTCATAGAAAGTCTTCCAACCAAAAAAAGCACAGGACCAGATGGCTTCAGTGCAGAATTCTACCAGACCTTCAAAGAAGAGTTAACACCAATACTCTTCAAACTATTCCACAAAATAGAAACAGAAGGAACACTACCCAATTCCTTCTACGAAGCCACAATTACGCTGATACCAAAGCCACACAAAGATCCAACAAAGAAAGAGAACTTCAGACCAATTTCCCTTATGAACATCGATGCAAAAATACTCAATAAACTTCTTGCCAACCGAATCCAAGAACACATGAAAACGATCATCCACCATGATCAAGTAGGCTTTATCCCGGGAATGCAGGGTTGGTTCAATATACGGAAATCCATCAATACAATCCACTACATAAACAAACTCAAAGAACAAAACCACATGGTCATTTCATTGGATGCTGAAAAAGCATTTGACAAAATTCAGCATCCTTTCATGCTTAAAGTCTTGGAGAGAACAGGAATTCAAGGCCCATACCTAAACATAGTAAAAGCAATATACAGCAAACCGGTAGCCAGCATCAAACTAAATGGAGAGAAACTTGAAGCAATCCCACTGAAATCAGGGACCAGACAAGGCTGCCCCCTTTCTCCTTATCTTTTCAATATTGTACTTGAGGTACTAGCTCGGGCAATTCGACAACATAAGGAGGTCAAAGGGATACAAATTGGAAAGGAGGAAGTCAAACTATCATTATTTGCAGACGACATGATAGTCTACCTAAGTGACCCAAAAAACTCCACTAGAGAGCTCCTACAGCTGATAAACAACTTCAGCAAAGTGGCAGGTTATAAAATCAACTCAAGCAAATCAGTGGCCTTCCTATACTCAAAGGATAAGCAGGCTGAGAAAGAAATTAGGGAAATGACCCCCTTCACAATAGCCACAAACAGTATAAAGTATCTTGGGGTGACTCTTACCAAACATGCGAAAGATCTGTATGACAAGAACTTCAAGACTCTGAAGAAGGAAATGGAAGAAGACCTCAAAAAATGGGAAAACCTCCCATGCTCATGGATCGGTAGAATCAATATAGTTAAAATGGCCATTTTGCCTAAAGCACTATACAGATTCAATGCAATACCCATCAAAATCCCAACTCAATTCTTCACAGAGTTAGAAAGAGCAATTATCAAATTCATCCGGAACAACAAAAAACCCAGGATAGCTAAAACTATTCTCAGCAACAAAAGAAAATCTTGGGGAATCAATATCCCTGACCTCAAGCAATACTACAGAGCAATAGTGTTAAAAACTGCATGGTATTGGTACAGTGACAGGCAGGAGGATCAATGGAACAGGATTGAAGATCCAGAAATGAACCCACACACCTATGGCCACTTGATCCTCGACAAAGAGGCTGAAAACATCCAATGGAAAAAAGATAGCCTTTTCAACAAAAGGTGCTGGTTCAACTGGAGGTCAGCATGCAGAAGAATGCGAATTGATCCATCCTTGTCTCCTTGTACTAAGCTCAAATCCAAATGGATCAAGGACATCCACATAAAGCCAGACACTCTGAAGCTAATAGAAAAGAATCTGGGGAAGACCCTTGAGGACATCGGTACAGGGAGAAAGTTTCTGAACAGAACACCAATAGCGTATGCTCTAAGAGCAAGAATTGACAAATGGGACCTCATAAGGTTACAGAGTTTCTGTAAGGCAAAGGACACCATCAAGAGGACAAATCGGCAACCAACAAATTGGGAAAAGATCTTCACCAATCCTACATCAGATAGAGGGCTAATATCTAATATATATAAAGAACTCAAGAAGTTAGACTCCAGAAAACCAAACAACCCTATTAAAAAATGGGGTACAGAGTTAAACAAAGAATTCTCACCTGAAGAACTTCGGATGGCGGAGAAGCATCTTAAAAAATGCTCAACTTCATTAGTCATTAGGGAAATGCAAATCAAAACAACCCTAAGATTTCATCTTACAGCAGTCAGAATGGCTAAGATTAAAAATTCAGGAGACAGCAGGTGTTGGAGAGGGTGCGGAGAAAGAGGAACACTCCTCCACTGCTGGTGGGGTTGCAAATTGGTACAACCACTCTGGAAAGCAGTCTGGCGGTTCCTCCGAAAACTGGGCACCTCACTTCCAGAAGATCCTGCTATACCACTCCTGGGCATATACCCAGAGGATTCCCCACCATGTAATAAGGATACATGCTCTACTTTGTTCATAGCAGCCCTATTTATAATTGCCAGATGCTGGAAAGAACCCAGGTATCCCTCAACAGAAGAGTGGATGCAAAAATGTGGTATATCTACACAATGGAGTACTATTCAGCCATTAGAAACGATGAATTCATGAAATTCTTAGGCAAATGGATGGAGCTAGAGAACATCATACTAAGTGAGGTAACCCAGACTCAAAAGGTGAATCATGGTATGCACTCACTAATAAGTGGTTATTAACCTAGAAAACTGGAATACCCAAAACATAATCCACACATCAAATGAGATACAAGAAGAAAGCAGGAGTGGTCCCTGGTTCTGGAAAGACTCAGTGAAACAGTATTTGGCAAAACCAGAACGGGGAACTGGGAAGGAGTGGGAGGGAGGACAGGGGAAGAGAAGGGGGCTTACGGGACTTTCGGGGAGTGGGGGGGGGCTAGAAAAGGGGAAATCATTTGAAATGTAAATAAATTATATCGAATAAAAAAAAAAGATGGAGGTAACAGCCATGTCTTCTTAGAGTGCAGAAACACAGGGAGGTTCATAAATGGATATCGGCAGGGCACTGTACAAAAGCAATAGTGTGAGCCTCAGAGGAAGGAGGAGACCACCCAAAGTGTAGGAGAGCAGCCATTTCTGAAGCAGAATGCATTCCCCAAAACTGGGAGTGACATACTGATCAGAATCATTTTTATGGCATGGTGTTAAGAGATCCTACCCTGTATTTTACAAAAGCCTCTCCATTAACTTATCCAGTTGAGAGGCTAGAGAGATGCCTCTGTGATTAATATCACTCGCTGCATTTCCAGAGTTCAATTCCAAGCCTCCCCATGAGGCTTACAAATTGTCTGTGACTCCAATCTCAGGGGCTCTGACACGCTCTTCTGGCCTGTCTAGGCACCAGGTGTGCAAACGGGATGCAGACACACATGCAGGCAAAACACCACACACATAAACTAAAATATACTTTTTAAATGATTTAATTGCAGTGTTTACAGACTGTATCCGACTGGGAGCCTCCTGGAAACAGTCCAGCTCTGAGCATACCCTGAGCACCACACTCACAGGTCCCATTTCTACATTGCTCCTTCTCTACTCTTCCTTGCTTCCATTAAAGTCATGTTTCTGTATTCCTTGATCTAGACAACCCAGCTCTTGAACATTCTTCATAAGGAGAACACAGCATGATACTGCATACACACATACACACACACACACACCACACATACACACACATATACATACACATATATACACACACATACACACACACATACACACATATACACACACATACAACACACATACACACAAGAGATGTCTCCACAGATCAGGAGAGATAGCTCATCATTTGGTAGAGTTCTGGTTACACATTCATCATGACCAAGTTCCAGGTAACTATATAAAAGCAAGGCATGGCAGCACACATATGTAATCCTAGCACTGAAGAGAGGAGACGGTATGGAAGGCACAGAGACAGGTGCTTCCCTGTAGCTCACTGGTTAGCCAGTCTGTCCAATCAGTGAGATCCAGGTTCTGTGAGAGGCCCTGTGTACTGGCTAGTTTTGTGTGTCAACTTGACACAGGCTCGGGTTATCACAGAGAAAGGAACTTCAGTTGGGGAAGTGCCTCCATGAGATCCAGCTGTGGAGCATTTTCTCAATTAGTGATCAAGTGGTGAGGGCCCCTTGTGGGTGGTGCCATCCCTGGGCTGGTGCTCTTGGGTTCTATAAGAGAGCAGGCTGAGCAAGCCAGGGAAGCAAGCCAGTAAGGAACATCCCTCCATGGCCTCTGCATCAGCTCCTGCTTCCTGACCTGCTTGAGTTCCAGACCCGACTTCCTTTGGTGATGAACAACAATGCGGAAGTGTAAGCTGAATAAAGGCTTTCCTCCCAACTTGCTTCTTGGTCATGATGTTTGTGCAGGAATAGAAACCCTGACTAAGACACCCTGTCTGGCAATTTGAATGAGAAATGTTTCCCACTGACTGCTGTATTTGAATGTTTCTCAGTTGGTGGCTTTGGAAGCGGTGTGGTGTTGCTGGAGGAGGTACACCCTGGGCTTGGGGTCTGAGAGTTAGTAAACTCTGCACCTCCAGCTCAGTCTCCCCGCTTCATCTGTGCTGCTAAAACTGTAACCTTTCTGCTGCCTGCTGTAGGTGGGTTTTGAACTCATAATTCTCCTAACAAGTGCTGGGATGGTGAGTATGCTGTGCAACCACAGCTGATGCCCAGAAATTCCTACACGGAATGCTAGCGTGCAATCTCTTGGGCATGTATTCATGGGAAGGATTCCTTTTAAAGATTCAGTATGGGGGCTGAAGACATGACTCTGCAGTTAAGAGCACTGGCTGCTCTTCCAAAGGTCCTAAGATCATTCCCAGAAACCACATGGTGGCTCACAACCATCTATAGTGGGATCTCATGCCCTCTTCTGGCAAACAGGTGCACATGCAGGCAGAGCACTCATATACATTAAATAAATAAATAAATAAATGCATCTTTTTAAAAATTCAGTATGAAAATAGTCATATTTTTCATTAAATATGTTCTCTGTTGCTTTATGTAGCAAATTATTCTCATCCTACTTAATGTGGATAAGGTCCTATTTCATTAAATAAAATGTGATCTTAAAAGATAAAACAACACAAATTTTTTCCCATGAAACATTTTAAAACTTTTAGAAGAAACAGACACATTAGCGGGTTGAAGATTGGATTGTCTGTACATTATCAAATTATAACCCAAATAAAAATGTGCTTCCAGACATGTACAGATGGCGATTTAAAATCACTGAGACTTAAAAAAATGATGAAATATGGCTGGCCTTTAGGTTTCCTGGATGAAGTTTATTACAGACCGACTTGGCATCTGAGGATCCAGAGGATGGATAACAAGTGTTATCACTACACGGCGTTGGATAAAGTCTTCAGTTGAGCAGAAGTAAAAAGCAGCCTGGGGCCTGGAGAGCCTTCTGTCTGGCCTCTGGTACACTGTCTGCCACCGTATCTAGTCTATACACAAACCTTGTTTCAATTTCACACAGGACCCATATGTTTCTGCTGCCCTTTCCTTGCAAAGATGACTTTCCCCCCCACATTTTGCTATTTTCTACTTCATAAGCATGTGGATTTTTTTTAATTCTTTTGGTTTTGTTGAAGTGACACTTCACTAGCTAAGACAAATAAAGCATCTAACATAAGGGTAGTGATTAAAGGGTTTTGATAGTATCTCAACTGTACACACAACATCATAGAAATCACAGTAGACGACGAACTCCCGTATTCTGACACTGGCTCTAACACAGTGTTTTAATTGAGACTAATTGCCTTTAGCTTCACTTTTTCTCAAAAAAACAGAATAAAGTTCATTTTAATTATTTTGCGGTTCTAAATGTATGTGATGTGGGTCTCCCTCGGGGAGCCATTGGCCACTGCAGTGAACAGGGTTTGGACAGCTGTGAGTGTGACAAAAGGATTTCCAGACACCTCTGCAGTGAGAAAACACTATGTTGTTCCAGGGGTAAGGAATATAACAGCTTTTAGGAGTATGGGTGGAAAGGGCTCATTGGTCATAACATCATGCCTAATTATCAAGCAGGCAATAAGGGTTGGTTACTTGTATTATTGTACTTAATTACCATATGGGACTCATGTGCTGACTTATGTGGTGCTTGTAGAGAGCTCTGCACAAGGTCATTTTCCAGACAAGAACAAGTACTTGTGTTCAGGGAGACTCTCCAGATAAGGTCAGGCAGAGAAAGGGAAGCCCTGTTGAGAAATAGAGTTCTCCATTTTACAGAGAACTCTTAGAACCATCTGAACATGAGGGACTGTGACCTTAACAGCAGGGTTCCCAAACAAATGCACGTCTGAGACTACTAGAAGTCCAGCTACATGAGGTCCTGCACTCCAAAGTTAAGATCACAAGTTTGAGGGCAGTAAGAGCTGTCAGACTTTTAGGGTAGGTTGGCCTGTATAGCAAGATCCAAGATCAGAAATCTAAAAATCAAAGGTTGAAATATTGCATATACCATATGGCTACATTATTTATAGTGATTTTGTGAGTTCCAAAGAGGTTGCTTCTAAAAGTAAAGCAAATGAAAGTAAAGTAAACTTTACTTTAAAATCTATATCAAGAAAATACGATTGGAATATGGTGTAAAACAAAGCTTTTACCTATACATCTGAAATAAGTGTCAACACATCAGTGGTCTTCCTCAGCCTTGAATCCTACATGCTATAATATCAAGATGCCAGGCAACATATGCCCATTAATGCAACAGTAACATAACTGTTATGAGAAATAACTACATTCAGATTGGATGTGAGTCTTGTTCTGTAGGAAGAAATTTATGGCTGGTAGTGTAATCCTGGTCAAAGTCCATAAATCAGGGTGTTATAGGCTTTAGGGATAACCTACTATTGATATTTTACTAAATGTCCATGTTGTCAAACTTTCTAAATATTTATGTTTAGAACCATAGTTCTGTGCTGTTCTCAACCTTTGTCAAAGGAGCTTCTTTTTGCAGTGGGCAGGGGCTATACAGACACTCATAACTTGTCAAAGTGTTGAGCACGACTGTAGGTGTGGAAACCTAAAGGGGACATTTATAGAAATCCCACAACAAAGCCCAGTGACTATGATGAAGGAAGTGGTAGAAAGAACCTAAGAGCCGGAGGATGGGAAGCGTGCATTGGAATGCTGTCTTTCTTACGTGTCAAGACCATTGCACTCAGGGTTACCTGCAACGAGGGCTATAAAAGGTCATGCCAATCAAGATTCCAGCATAGGCGGAGGAGAGATAATTGAGACCCTACCCCTATCTGAGAAGCTACTGGCAAATGATGGCTGCTGAGGAGAGAGAATCATTGTTTCCTAGGGGTGCAGCTACTGGTAGGTTGCCCATGCTTCAGTAAATGGTCCCATACCCAACTGCCATGTGTATAATACTAAATGGACTCAGTGAGATTAAAAAATAAGTTAAAAAAAGAGACGTGAAATTTGGAGAAAGAATGTGTTGGTGGGAGCCAGCTCCAGAGGACTTGGAAGTAGGAAGTGCGGTAGATATGATTCAAAACACACTGTACATGTGTGTGAAACTCTCAGAGAGTAAGCTTGAAATATTACTATATTTTAAAAAGAGTGTCAGCAGATGGTCTGCATCAAGTCAGAGAAAACAATTCTACCAGATTAGTTACAGCAGGACCCAAGAATGAAAGTCCCTGGTCGGCTGTGCTGGTCATCCATCTGCCAAGCAAGGAAGCCTTAGAGGGTATTGAGGGTCAATATGCATAAGCTGATGACATCCACCATTAACATTATCCCATACCTGTGTTCCAATTGTACTTATGCCAACATGTTTCAATTTCCCCAGAAAGTTTTAATTCCTTTATAGAAAAGGTAATGTGTAAACCAAGGAACATCAGAAGCTCAGCTTATTTGTCACATATTTCTTCTTGAAAAGTAAATATCGACTTAAGCCACATCAGAACTCTGCCTCCCACCAGTCAGTGACGAGAGACTCTCCACCATCTTGGCTCTTGGATGCCAGAGAGAACCAGAACATCATATGCACGTGGATGCATATGATGTATATGTATAAATGGGGTTCCAGGGAGGAGCAAACACAATAAGGCTTCTGAGGAACAGTGATCTTTGCCTTTTACATTTAAGCTAAATAAATTGATTAAAATAGTGTCAGCCTTAGTGAGAAAGAAGACAAACATTTACTCAGATATAATTTGTTGAGCTGTTTTAATTCTCTTGAGGAATAGATGTCATATAAGTAAGTCCGAAGGATTTAGTGAGTATCTACAATGGGCCAAACACTGTCTAGGCACTGGGTTCAATTACAAACCTGCATGATTGTCACATTTGATTAAAGGGTTTCACATGTGCTTTTCCATGTGATTTTCATAATTGCCCTGCATAACGAGTTCATTAGCATTTCAGAGTTGCTCTTGTTAGGAGGTAAGAAATGAGGAAAAGTTGCAAAAGAGTAGCAAAGTAAAACTTAAAGTTACAGGTGAATCTACAATAATCTCAAAACTGCAAGGCTTTAGCATAGCTGTGGAAGCAAGGCAGAGGTAATGATTCCATGATGCAGAACTTTTTACAATTTTATCAGTGTAGGGATATTGACATTTACTTTTTTTATTCAATATATTTTTTATTTATATTTCAAATGAGTTCCCCTTTTCTGGCCCCACACTCCCGGAAAGTCACATAAGCCTCCTTCCCTCCCCCCTGTTTTCCCACCCAACCCTTCCCACTTCCCTGTTCTGGTTTTGCCCTATACTGCTACACTGAGTTTTTCCAGAACCAGGGGCCACTCCTCCGTTCTTCTTGTACCTCATTTGATGTGTGGATTATATTTTGGATATTCCGATTTTCTAGGCTAATATCCACTTATTAATGAGTGCATACCATGATTGATCTTTTGAGACTGGGTTAACTCACTTAGTATGATGTTCTCCAGCTCCATCCATTTGTCTAAGAATTTCATGAATTCGTTGTTTCTAATGGCTGAATAGTACTCCATTGTGTAGATATACCACATTTTTTGCATCCATTCTTCCGTTGAAGGATACCTGGGTTCTTTCAAGCTTCTGGTTATTATAAATAGGGCTGCTATGAACATAGTGCAGCACGTATCCTTATTACATGCTGGGGAATCCTCTGGGTATATGCCCAGCAGTGGTATAGGAGGATCCTCCTAAAGTGACGTGCCCAGTTTTCTGAGGAACTGCCAGACTGATTTCCAGAGTGATTGTACCACTTTGCAACCCCACCAGCAGTGGAGGAGTGTTCCTCTTTCTCCACATCCTCGCCAACACCTGCTGTCTCCTGAATTTTTAGTCTTAGCCATTCTGACTGGTATAAGGTGAAATCTCAGGATTGTTTTGATTTGGATTTCCCCAATGACTAATGAAGTTGAGCATTTTTTAAGATGCTTTTCAGCCATCCAAAGTTATTCTGGTGAAAATTCTTTGTTTAGCTCTCTACCCCATTTTTTAATAGGGTTATTTGGTTTTCTGGGGTCTAACTTCTTGAGTTCTTTGTATATATTGGATATTAGCCCTCTATCTGATGTAGGGTTGGTGGAGATCTTTCCCAGTTTGTTGGTTGCCGATTTGTCATCTTGATGGTGTCCTTTGACTTACAGAAACTTTCTAATTTTATGAGGTCCCATTTGTCAATTCTTGATCTTAAAGCATACGCTGTTGGTGTTCTGTTCAAGAACTTTCCCCCTGTACCGATGTCCTCAAGGGTCTTCCCCAGTTTCTTTTCTATTAGCTTCAGAGTGTCTGGCTTTATGTGGAGGTCCTTGATCCATTTGGAGTTGAGCTTAGTACAAAGAGATAAGGATGGATCAATTCAAATTCTTCTGCATGCTGACCTCCAGTTGAACCAGCACCATTTGGTTCAAAAATACTATCTTTTTTCCATTGGATGTTTTCAGCTCCTTTGTCGAGGATCAAGTGACCATAAGTGTGTGGGTTCATTTCTGGATCTTCAACCCTGTTCCATTGATTCGCCTGCTTGTCACTGTGCCAATACCATGCAGTTTTTAACACTATTGCTCTGTAGTATTGCTTGAGGTCCGGGATACTGATTCCCCCAGAATTTCTTTTGTTGTTGAGAATAGTTTTAGCTATCCTGGGTTTTTTGTTATTCCAGATGAATTTGAGAATTGCTCTTTATAACTCTATGAAGAACTGAGTTGGGATTTTGATGGGTATTGCTTTGAATCTGTAAATTGCTTTTGGCAAAATAGCCATTTTAACTCTAGTAATCTTGCCAATCCATGAGCATGGGAGATTTTTCCATTTTTTTTGAGGTCTTTTTCCATTTCCTTCTTCAGTCTTGAAGTTCTTGTCATACAGATCTTTCACATGTTTGGTAAGAGTCACCCCAAGGTACTTTATACTGTTTGTGGCCATTGTGAAGGGTGTCATTTCCCTAATTTCTTTCTCAGCCTACTTATCCTTTGAGTATAGGAAGGCTACTGATTTGCTTGAGTTGATTTTTTTAATATTTATTTATTTATTATATATAACTACACTGTAATTGTCTTCAGACAGCCCAGAAGAGTGTATCAGATCTCATTATGGATGGTTGTGAGCTACCTTGTGGTTGCTGTGATTTGAGCTCAGGACCTTTGGAAGAGCCGCTGAGTCATCTCTCTAGCCCTCAAATACAGTTTTTATTTTTTTTTAATTTTTTTTTAATTTGATGTATTCTTTATTTACATTTCAAATGATTTCCCATTTTCTGGGTCCCCACTCTCCGCAAGTCCCATAAGCCCTCTTCACTCCCCCTTTCCTCCATCAACTTCTTCCCACTTCCCTGTTCTGGTATTCCCCTATACTGTTGCATTGAGTCTTTCCAGAACCAGGGGCCACTCCTCTGTTCTTTTTGGACATCATTTAATATGTGGATTATTTCTTGGGTATTACAAGTTTCTAGGTTATTATCCACTTATCAGTGAGTGCATACCATGACTGATCTTTTGAGACTGGGTTACTTCACTTAGTATGATATTCTCCAGCTCCATCCATTTGTCTACGAATTTCATGAATTCATTGTTTCTAATGGCTGAATAGTACTCCATTGTGTAAATATACCACATTTTTTTTTTTTATCCATTCCTCTGTTGAGGGACACCTGGGTTGTTTCCAGCTTCTGGCAACTACAAATAGGGCTGCTATGAACATAGTGGAACATGTGTTCTTATTACATGCTGGGGAATCCTCTGGGTATATGCCCAGGAGAGGTATTGCAGGGTCCTCTGGAAGTGTCATGCCCAGTTTTCTGAGGAACCGCCAGACTGATTTCCAAAGTGGTTGCACCATCTTACAATCCCACTAGCATTGGAGGAGTGTTCCTCTTTCTCCACATCCTCGCCAGCACCTGCTGTCTCCTGAGTTTTTTACCTTAGCCATTCTGACTGGTATGAGGTGAAATCTCAGGATTGTTTTGATTTGCATTTCCCTAATGATTAATAATGTTTAACATTTCTTAAGGTGTTTCTCAGCCCTCCAAAGTTCTTCATGTGAAAAATCTTTGTTTAGTTCAGTACCCCACTTTTTAATGGGTTATTTGGTTCTCTAGGTTCTACCTTCTTGAGTTCTCTGTATATATTAGATACTAGCCCTCTGTCAGATTTAGGCTTGGTGAAGATCCTTCCCCAATCTGTTGGTTGATTTTTTTGTCCTTTTGACAGTGTCCTTTGCCTTACAGAAACTTTGTAGTTTTATGAGGTCCCATTTGTCAATTCTTGATCTTAGAGCATAAGTTATTGGTGTTCTATTCAGGAACTTTTCCCCTGTGCCCATGTCCTCAAGGGTCTTCCCCAGTTTCTTTTCTATTAGTTTCAGTGTGTCAGGTTTTATGTGGAGGTCCTTGATCCATTTGGAGTTGACCTTAGTACAAGGAGATAAGAATGGATCAATTCACATTCTTCTGCATGCTAAAGAATGTGACCTCCATTTGAGGTCCTCCAATTGAACCAGCACCATTTTTTAAGACTATCTTTTTTCCACTGGATGCTTTCAGCTCCTTTATTGAAGATCAAGTGACCATAGGTGTGTGGGTTCATTTCTGGGTCTTCAATCCTATTCCATTGATCCACTTGCCTGACATTGTACCAATACCATGCAGTTTTTATCACTATTGCTCTGTAGTAAAGTTTGAGGTCTGGGATACTGAATCCCCCTGAAGTTCTCTTACTGTTGAGAATAGTTTTAGCTATCCTGGGTTTTTTGTTATTCCAGATGAATTTGAGCATTGCTCTTTCTAGCTCTATGAAGAACTAAGTTGGGATTTTGATGGGGATTGCATTGAATCTGTAGATTGCCTTTGGCAATATGGCCATTTTAACTATATTAATCCTGCCAATCCATGAGCATGGAAGATTTTTCCATTTTCTGAGCTCTTCTTCGATTTCCTTCTTCAGAGATCTGAAGTTCTTGTCATATACGTCTTTCACTTGTTTGGTTAGAGTCACCCCAAGATACTTTATGCTGTTTGTGGCTATTATGAAGGGGGTCATTTCCCTAATTTCTTTCTCAGTCTGCTTATCCTTTGAGTATATAAAGGCTACTGATTTGCTTGAGTTGATTTTGTAGCCAGCCATTTTGCTGAAGTTGTTTATCAGCTGTAGGAGTTCTCTAGTAGAATTTTTTGGGTCACTTAAGTATACTATCATATCATCTGCAAATAGTAATAGTTTGACTTCTTCCTTTTCAATTTGTATCCCTTTGACCTCCTTATGTTGTCTAATTGCTCTAGCTAGAACTTCAAGTACTATATTGAAAATATATGGAGAGAGAGGACAGCCTTGTCTAGTCCCTGACTTTAGTGGGATTGCTTTAAGTTTCTCTCTGTTTAATTTGATGTTGGCTACCGGTTTGCTGTATATTGCTTTTACTATGTTTAGATATGGGCCTTGAATTCCTGTCCTTTCAAAGACTTTTAGCATGAAAGGATGCTGAATTTTGTCAAATGCCTTTTCAGCATCTAATGAAATGATCATGTGGTTTTTTTCTTTGAGTTTGTTTATGTAGTGGATTGCATTGATGGATTTCCTTATATTGAACCATCCCTGCATCCCTGGGATGAAGCCTACTTGATCATGGTGGATGATCGGTTTTATGTGTTCTTGGATTCGGTGGGCAAGAATTTTATTGAGTAATTTTGCATCAATATTCATAAGGGAAATTGGCCTGAAATTCTCTTTCTTAGTTGGATCTTTGTGTGGTTTTGGTATCAGCGTAATTGTGGCTTCAAAGAAGGAGTTGGATAGTGTCCCTTCTGTTTCTATTTGGTGGAATAGTTTGAAGAGTATTGGTGTTGAGTCTTCTTTGAAGGTCTGATAGAATTCTGCACTGAAACCATCTGGTTCTGTACTTTTTTTTTGGTCGGAAGGCTATCTATGACCCCTTCTATTTCTTTAGGGGTTATGGGTCTGTTTAGATGATCTATTTGATCCTGGTTTAATTTTGGTATTTTGTATCTGTCTAAGAAATTGTCCATTTCCTCCAGATTCTCCACTTGTTTTGAATATAGGCTTTTGTAGTAGGATCTGATGTTTTTTGAATCTCCTCAGTTTCTGTTGTAGTATCTCCCTTTTCATTTCTAATTTTGTTAATTTGGATACTTTCTCTGTGCCCTTTGGTTAGTCTGGCTAAGGGTTTATCTATCTTGTTGATTTTTTCAAAGAACCAGCTCCTGGTTTTGTTGATTCTTTGTATGGTTCTCTTGGTTTCTACTTGATTGATTTCAGCTCTGAGTTTGATAATTTCCTGTCTTCTCCTCCTCCTGGCTGAATTAGCTTCTTTTTGTTCCAGGGCTTTCGTTTGTTCCATTAATCTTCTAGTGTAAGCTCTCTTGAATTTTTTTTTGGAGGCACTCAAAGCTATGAATTTTCCTCTTAGCACTGCTTTCATTGTGTCCCATAGATTTGTGTATGCTGTGCCTTCAATTTCGTTAAATTCTAAAAAATCTTTGATTTCTTTCTTTATTTCTTCCTTTACCAAGGTATCATTGAGTAGAGTATTGTTCAGTTTCCATGTATATGTGGGCTTTCTGTTGTTTTTATTGTTATTAAATACCACTTTTACTCCATAGTGATCTGATAGAATTAATCTGATGGAATTATTTCAATCTTCTTATATTTGTTGAGGTCTGTCTTGTGACCAACTATATGATCAATTTTGGAGAAGGTACCATGAGGTGCTGAGAAAAAGGTATAATCTTTTGCTTTGGGATGAAAAGGTCTATATATATCTGTTAAATCCAATTGGTCCAAAGCTTCAATTAGGTTCACTGTCTCCCTGTTTAGTTTCTGTTTTCCTGATCGGTCTATTGATGAGAGTGGAGTGTTTAAGTCACCCACAATTATTGTGTTAGGTGCAATGTGTGCTTTGAGCTTTAGTAAAGTTTCTTTTATGAATGAGGGTGCCCTTGTATTTGAAGCATAGATGTTCAGGATTGAGAGTTCTTCTTGTTGGATTTTTCCTTTGACCAGCAAGAAGTGACCTTCCATGTCTCTTTTGATGACATTGAAAGTCAATTTTATCTGACATTAGAATGGCAACTCCAGCTTGTTTCCTGAGACCATTTGCTTGTAGAATTGTCTTCCAGCCTTTTACTCTAAGGTAGTTTTTGTCTTTGACACTGAGGTGTGTTTCCTGTATGCAGCAAAATGTAGGGTCCTGTTTACGTAACCAGTTTGTTAGTCTATGTCTTTTTATTGGGGAATTGAGTCCATTGATGTTAAGAGATATTAAGGAGCAGTGGTTATTGCTTCCCATCATTTTTGATGTTAATTTTATACTAGTGTGGTTATCTTCTTTTGGGTTTGATGAAAAAAGCTTAATATCCTGCTTTTTCCAGGATATAGTTTCCCTCGTTGTAATGGTGTTTTCCCCCTATTATCCTTTGTAGTCCCCGCCCTTCTGCTGCCTCCCTCCTCTTCAGAAGCCCCGCCCTTCTGCTTCTGTACCTCCTTTTCATCTTCTGAGAGGGTTGATTTTTCTGTTTCTGAGCAGCTCCAAAGCTCAGCTCAGTTTTAATTTGCTTATTGGTAGCTCCCCAGACCTGTTAAGTCCGTTATCATTTATCCATCTGCTTGACAGCTTCCAAAATTATCAGTGGGTCCCAAAATGTACTGGAATGTTATAATCAGTAGCTGAGAGGTGAGGTCTTCTCCTCTGAATTAACAAGCCAGACCAACCGATAAAAACCTACTTACAGCATTCTACACTTGCTAGCGGCCTAAAGCTATTTAGAGTCTACCGGTTGGGAGAGGAAATTACAGATTATCCAATTCCACTTGAGTCTATAATTAAATAACCTCATGCAAGAATCACTTATAAGCACTACTAGCCCATCAACATTCCTCCTCATAAAATCTTAACTTGTGTCTGACATAGAAAACCTCTTCTTAGACCACACATGTATCTTGGCAATACATCCCCATGGCAGGCATAATTGTTGCATGAATGAGCACAACGATCTGTCCCCCAGAAGTTTAATTCAGTTCAGCATGAGTAACTTGAGACTGTGGCTTTTAATATTAGAAGAATAATTATTGTTAGAAAATCTTTATGAGAAATTTTCTTTGCTCATGAGCATCACAAAACATGAGTCCTTTTACAGATGTTCTACTTAGCTCCTACTTTAGATAGAGAACTCTTTCCTTAGCCCATTGGGATGTAACAACACTGACTGCTACAGACCAAATATCTTATAAGTAACAAATTTGCTGACATTTGGAGATTAGGAAATGCAAAATAAGGCACTGGTAGATTTGATATCTGGTGAGGTCTCATTTCCTATTTCTGCTTTTTCAGGTGACAGCAGAGATGAGAGAGCTTTGTAGAGTCTTTTCCCTTTTTTAATAAAAAAAAATTGTATTTACTTAGAAGCATTCAGAATGCCAACAAAACAGCTGCAAATTTTGTTTTTTGCAATCACAGAGTGGTATTCAGTAAACAGAACAATCATCTTCTCATATAAGATACATCAGAGACAACTGAAGATGAAAAAAATAAAACCAAAAGAAAACAAAAAAACAAACTACTGTCCCTATATATAACTAATCTGTGCTATGCCCCCAAAAAAACCTGCTTTAAATTTCCATGCCAATTTACAACCCCCAGACTGTGCCAGGCTATTGAAAATACCACCAGGACAGGTCTATCTAAAGACACATTTGGAAGTGTGTTAATTGTACAAAAAAAAAAAGACACTACACAGTTTAAAAACAAATCTTACACAGCCTTGCATTTCAATTTTTTTCTTTAAAACGAGTGAGTTGTGTATGGGGGGATTTAAATGCTTTATAGACAAGAAAATAAATGCATTAGAACCAACTTACCAACTTATTCATCATCATCTTCTTCATCTTCATCTTCTTCCTCATCCTCTTCATCCTCCTCCTCATCTTCCTCTTCCTTCTTTGTCTTGCTCTTTAAAGCCCTGACCACCCATGTTTCACTGCATCAGGTTTTCCTTTATCTCTGTAGGCAGCAATCTCCTTCTCATCCTGCCCCTTCAGCTTGGAGGCCTTCTTCTCTCGGGGCTACTTGTCACCCGCGACAGTGTTGTTCCACATCTCTCCTAGCTTCTTGGCAGCATCACCAATGGATAAGCCAGGATGCTCGCCTTTGATTTTGGGGCGGTGCTCAGAACAGAGCAAGAAGAAGGCCGAAGAAGGCCTCTTGAGTGCATTGGGGTCCTGGAATTTCTTCTTGGTTTCCCCTTTGGGGAAGGATGTAGGTTTCCATTTCTCTTTCATAACGAGCCTTGTCAGCCTTTGCCATATCTTCAAATTTCCCCTTTTCTTTAGCAGACAAGATCGCCCACCTCTCTGAGCACTTCTTGGAGAACTCTGAGAAGTTGACAGAAGCATCCGGGTGCTGCGTCTTGTGCTCCTCCCGGCAGGTTTGCACAAAGAATACCTAAGAAGACATTTTGCCTCTCGGCTCATAGCATCTCCTTTGCCCATGTTTAGTTGATTTTCCTACGCGAGGCACAGAGTCGCCCAGTGCCTGTCCGGCTCTCGCTTGCCCCGGGCTGTCTCTCCAGAGTTCAATGCACTGCAGTTGCTGTGAGAGCGGGAGCCAGACACAGCCTCCTCACTCTCCTCCTCACTCTTTCTGCTCTGTAACTGCAGAGTCTTTTCCTTAAAGACAAGAGTCTCCTCACAATGGTTCCTCCTCTTAACGTAAATAACCCCCAAAAGACCCCTTTGGAGATGGGGATTTCAGCATACAAAGTGAAGGAAGACACATTCCTCTATAGAATCTGAAAATTCAAGTCAAAGGGAAACAGCACGTGTGTGTATTCGCTTCCCATTTGACTCTCACGAAACAAAGTGAGGCTCGGGTTTTGCTGTTATGCGTTTGACCCAGAGTGCTAGACTTCTGGTAGAGCTGAGAGTCTGGGTCACAAGGACAATTTCAGTCAAACTTCAGGTCCCTATTCGCTTGCTCCATACAGCTAGAGGGGTTTTACTGTGAGGAGTGGAGAGATGCAGGCTTAGGCCGGCCTTCAGCACCATCTGTTCTCATGGGACATACCAGACAGTCTCAGTCTATGAGAGGGGAAAAGGGGGTCGGGGGGCAAATGCAGAAGGAAGGGCGATGGGAGCTGAAAATCCCAAAGAGGTTTCCTTAATATCTCATCTAAGCTTTGCGAACTGGATTCTGATGTTGAAACTTCAATTGTATCTCATCCCTGTGCAAACTACTTGGTTGTTTGCCTTCCTGCAAGCTTTCTGTATCTTCTCCCATAAGGCCCAGGAGGCTTTGCACCTGGCCCAGGCTGCTTGATTCTGTCAGACAATTTCATAGTTCTCCTGCTGCCAGTGGGTGGGGCAGCCAGACTGTGCCAAGCGATCCAGATAACATCATTCAGATAACATCATTCTTGGCAGTGACACAAATAGTGCCTTCCTCAAATTCCGGACACTCCCAGGAATCATGAGGGGCCCCTGATATAAAATTGGCTCTTTGTATCAGTCATCTGGTATCCAGGACCTGAGACCTAAAGCTGTTTTCCAGAAGCATCAGTGGGAAAATCAAATCCAGACCGGTTGCCACTATTCTGCAAATATTAAAAAAGTAAATGTTTTCATTTGCTTTGACAGGTACTTTTGCAAGCAGTGTCTCTGGGGAACGTTATGACCATTGTTTTTATTGAGGACATTTAACTTTTTACAAGGCATGGCAACAGTAACAACTGGCGTAAAGTGAACATTTTCTGAGCTCCGTCTCTTTAAATCTGCACAGCAATCTCATCGCTGTTTTGCAAATAAAGCAAGGTGACAATGGAAAGTGGTACCATGTGATCCCTAAGGTCAAAGAACTCAAAAATCTAAAGTTGTGATTAAATACAAATTATGCTGGGCCTAGCTACTATTATATTAGCCAACTAAATTGACATAAATATTGATTAAGTTCTGTGATGTAGAAGAGAATACCAGAGAATAAGTATACTAGGAAAAAGGGAAATTTGGTGCCCGTTATTTCTCAATTAAATTAAAATTTAAGTATAGACATATAATCAGTATTTCAGTGTATTCTGAAGTAAGTAAAAAAAATGAATGTATCCATTTTTCCATATTTAAAACATATCCATTATTGGCCCAAAGGTGACGTCACTAACTAGAGGATTTGAAACAGAACAAAGCCAGAAATGCTCAAAATCCACTCTTTGTGTCCACCCGTTTTCCTCTCTGTGGATTTATCTCAGGAGGAGGGGGAGAGTTGTAAAACATCACGGAAATATATCTTTGAATACACTCGTGTGAAACTAGAACCAAAGACATCTGCGCCGCTGAGAAGCCAGGAAGCAGAAACTACATTTTGTGCAGACTCAACCAGGAAGCACTTGTAAGAATTTGGTGGTGGAGCTGCTTAGTAGACAGGCATGCAGGTTATGCTTTCCAGCCTGGAGGTTCTATAACTTCAGCTACGGAATTAAGTTATCAGAATTCCTCTGGGAAAAAACAATGAGGAGGAGGAGGAGAGAGGAAAGGAAGAAGAGGAAGAGGAGGAGATGATGATGGTGGTGATCCTGATGATGATGATGATGATGGTCAAACCCAGTGTTCCACATTTTTGAAAGAAAAATAATCCTATTCTCCTGACTGCTTATACATGCAGTTCAAATGTCCCAGTAAGAGACCTTCGTAGCATTATGAGCTTTTCTCTTGAGTGCCTCTTCACCTCTCTTGTTTTTTTTTTCTTCAGCTGCCGTTTATTTACATACAGGTGGTCTCTATGGCAACAAGCCTGGGATGGTTGCAGTAGCAAGGGACCCGGAAGCAGAGGGTAAAGCATGCAATGACTGCTGATTGGAGAGGATAAACAGAAGAGCATCTTGCACAGGGAGGAGGGGGAGTAGTCAGGCAGCTGGGGAAGCAAGTGTGAGCCTGGATGGAAGGCCATCGACACTAGACGTTCAGGCCCACTCTCTAAGCCCCAACTCTTGCTGCTGTCCTCTGACTTCAGGTTGAGGCTTCTGAGCAACACCTTCGAAAGGAAAAGAGCTGCTGTTGTCCTCTTGTGATAAAATCTGAGGGCCTCCAGGTCTGTGCTCCTGGTTCATCCCTGGTTTGAGAAGATCCCCAATGGGCAGCTGGGCTGTGCACTGTGCTTCTCGGAGGCATTAATCTTCCTGATGCTCCAGCTCACAGCACACAGCATAGAGTGAGCACTAGCCTGGAGTTTCTCTGGCCTGTTGATGAGTTGGAGAAGGCAGGGTAGAAGAAAGTCTCCAGGGGCATCGCAGTACTACTGTCTTGGTTCTGATGAAGGACAGTCTGGACACCAGCTGGCCAGCACAATGACCACCTCTCTCCTTTTAAAAGTCTCAGGACTTGACAATATTCATGGCCCAGTATACTGAAGGTCTATATCTTCCACCCAGACCTTGAATAGGATCATATGCAACTCAGAGACGGTACCATAGCAGTAATGGATGTGGTAAGCTATCTGTGCCCAAGGGATTAGGTATCGCATCAATGATGGAACCATGTAGGTGGTATGTAGACACCTGGGGAGCACTCCTGCCAAACTTGATGAGGATGATAAGGGCTTCACTTGAAGGAGGTTTCCATGGAGCCCACAGTCCTGGCTTCTGTGGGGTCACTGGGAACAGGCATCAGTTGGCAGAGTTCCTCATGACCTGAAAGTGGTATATGCCAGCCTATGTCTCATGGGAACCAGGTCCTACACTGGAACAGCCTCCAGAGAGCGGTCCACTTTGGCTGCTTCTCCAACTTTATGCAGTGAACTTCACCTACAACTATGTTGGTTGTATCACTATCCTTCAGCCGGAGTGGGATGGGGTTTCCGGGTCAAGTTCAGCAGCATGTGTGTGTAGCAGATAACAGGATTCCCAGGTCCGATGCATTACCTAGTCATCCTCCTCTGAGCAAGGAAGACCATCTCCACTGGAAGACTCTCAATGCTGAGGCCACACAGCCACCATAATCCTGTGACTGCCCTGCAGTATCTCATCAAACCTACGACCTCCCATGTATTCTAGATTTTTCTGACAGTCTTGACATTCTTCCATCTCTCTCCTAGGACCTTCTTAACCCTAAGAACAGCAGCTGCCTTGCAGATGAAACATGCACACACCGTGTCTATAACTTGTTAACTCCTAACTTCAGATCCTAGATGACCCTTTCTGGCACAATCCACAGAAGCCCCTGGAAGGTCCACATCCTTTTCAGTGCCCAAGGAGATACTCTTTTCCTCATTTATCACGAGGAAGTCAAGACCTTGCTCCTTCACCTAAAGTGAACTAAGCTCTCTCCCACCACTTTGTAAGAATCCTTGTCATCCAAGGTGACCTTGAGAATGGCTCCCCTAGTCAGCTCCTCTCTGCAGTACTGCTGTCTTTGAGAAGCACAGCTGGATCTTCTCAGGTCCCTTAATATACAGAACTTTAGCAGCAGGCCACACGGAATATAGGAGCTCCAGGAGAGTTCTGACTAACCACAACACTCCAAAGTTGATCACCTCCTTCAAAGTCCTCCCGTACATCAGGAAACTGGACACGGAGTACAGATGATGCTGGTGTTTGGAGGCACTGTCTGCGCAGTGCGATTGCTCCAGGAACATGTGAAGCAAGGCTGTGTGCAGCTGCTGGAACTGAATGAAGGCAATTCATTGTGAACATTGAGGCTTTTGCACAGTTTTTCCAGTCCTCAGTTATGTCACAATTCTACTGAGCCGCAGAAGTAGGGAGGACTATAGGATAGGGGCACTTAGCTTCTTCTATATGGAAAGGAAGGGGGAAGAAATTTCTTTACAGCTACTTCCCTGCTGTCATCCTTAGCATAATGTTTTATATGAAATCTCCCTCCACTTGAAGGAAGACTCCCTGTGCAATCCAGTATGAGCTATTATGGCATGGTGCTCTCTGTATTTTCTAGTAGAGACATTCCACAACTTACTGGAATCACTTATGAATTCACTCTTCTTCCAAAAACCACATTTTGAAACTGAGAATCTGGTTCTTTTCCTCACCAGTACCTTCAACAGTTCAGGGCAGCATGATTGGAAGTGGCCAGAATCAGTCAGAATGCTATTAGAAGTTCTTTGGCTCATTTCTCTTGAAGTAAAGACTAAAGAAAACCAGTGAAGACCAGTGAAGACCAGTGCAGACCAGTGAAGACCACCAAAGCATCTCCTGGTGCAAGAGCATCCTCTCACTGTAGAGTTCCATTTATGTTCTTTCTAAGCATCAGGTGTCCTCTCAAGTATCTGTTTTCAGCCAAACATCACATGCCCTCTCACAATACAGCTTCTGGAAAAGCATCACATGACACAACTGGGTTGATAAACAAACCAGGGATTTCCACTGTAATCAAGCACTGTATCTCCTTTGATTCGGCTGTATTTACCAAAGTTACAATCTCAAACCCAGGATACCCGGACATGCTCATAAACAAAACAAGCTTAGAGAATAGAAAAGATACAAGATTTTGCTTAACTTGATTTTTAACGTGGAGAAATATGTATCATAAGAATATTCTATTGTCCCAGCAATGTAAATTAGACCTGAAAACTTCTCGTTGAACAATTTATTGGACAGGAAACAAGCCCAATTTGTCTGACCTAAAGGGAAAAGGGACCTCCACACCCCGAGGGCATTGGATGGAGTGGGAACCATTTCTTCAAAGCTCCACTTCATCTGCCTTGATTTCCCCTTCTTCATTGCTGTCAGATGCCAGGGCACACTCCCTCTCCCTCTTCTCTGTCTCTACCTTGCCTTCTCCTTAGCTGAGGTGGTTGTAATCCATTGCTGCATTTCTAGGGAAAAAAAAGATACTAACAGCTTTCTGAGGAAGTTCTGTTCCTCTCCTTGCCACTTTAAAACACCCCCAGGTTAAGGTCTTTCCTCTGGAGTTCTCTTTACCAGGGAGGAATCCGGAGAAATGAAAGTGATCCGCTCCTTCACCAGGGAGCAGCGATGGGAAGAAAGAACAACCCAGGGGAGGAAAATGTGATAAAAAACAACTGCTTAGAGTGGTGTTTGGAGAAAATTATGTAAATATTTATGCAAAGACAGCTTTGCAGAGCACACCGAGCTGCATCAGAGCTGTTCCTGCCAGTGCGCGCAGGCAGCCTCGCAGTTGGATCAACAGCCTGAAAAGCAGATGTGCCAATTTCCTGTATTTGATTATGATGATTCCTAATTATGCCAAAGCTGTGGCAGTGTCCTTCCCTAGAATGACTCTTAATTTTGTTGTGCTAAAGCACACGCACAACCTGTTTCGGACGCGCTGTTTATTGTCACGTTAGGTCCATGAAAGACTCATTGGCTTGCTGAGTAGTGCCCAGGACAATGGCTCACTCCCATGGATCCTGTTGCCATCTTTTAATTGGGTATTCTCCTGTGTGCCCAGAGGAAAGAAAGAAAAACAGGTGCATAGTGACAGCCACAGTACCTGACATCAGCTGATCACAGACTCCCCACGGCTTTCTACACAGGTCAAATACAGTCAAATGCTAATTCCTGAAAGGACCACTTTTGTTTTTGTCTTACACACGCTGACATTTACAATGTCACTTGCAATGGGATCTCAGCATTGTTTATGTGACTTGGCTGCTATAGAAAACCTGATGTGGACAACTGGGGAGATATGGCCTTGTTAGAAAAAGACCCACCACAAAAGCAGGCATAAGGCCTGACTTCAGTCTCAGACTGCCAGGTCAGAGCCAGATGCAGTAGTGTGCCACCTGTGATTCCAGTGCTGGAGACCAGAGGATCCCTGGGCCTTGCTGGCCTGCCAGGCTAGCTGAATCAGTTAGCCCTAGGTTTAGTAAGTGGTCCTGCCTCCAAAAACAAACTGTAGAGTGAGAAAGGAAGACACCTGATGTGACAACTGCCCTTTATACACACAGACACACACTTGCATGTACACATACTTGTGTGCACTCGTGTGTATACACACACACACAGGAAAACTGATGTAAACCATAGAAGATATTAAAGTAACAAACCACCTGGTTGTTTGGGTGCTTAGACCTCAATTATATAGTTTGTGGTGGGAGAAAGAACAGACAATGGACTATTCAAGATCACTTTAAATATTCCATGTGTTCGTTTTACTTTTAAAGGAGGTTTTGGTGGTGAGGACTTTAATATACTCTGCTATATCCCAGAACCATAACTGATGTTCGCATTTGCCCCACAATTTAAGATCTTTATTTCACTTAGAATCCTTTATTTATCCTGCATGGTAGTCCCGTGAGATCCGTATCCTTATCATCTTTATTTAGAACTGTAGAAATGAGTACAAATGATTTAATCACATGATCTAAGGAGGCAGAACAATCAAGACTTAGACTCCAACATATCACTCAACAAATATTTATTGCTTATTTATTTGGGGGTTGTCTGAAGCAGGGTCTCACTACATAGCCCAGCCTGGCCTGACATGAGCAGTCTACCTAGGCCCTATGAGTGAGAGGATTTCAAGCAGGTAGCACCACTCCTGGAAAATAGAGATTTATTAACTGAGCTTAATCTTTGTTAAAAAATAGCAAAAAAAAAAAAATAAAAAAAAAATAAAATAAAAATAAAAAAACTCTTGAATTTGGATGCCCTGCACCAAATCTTCCTGTTTTGTAATTGGACAAATGTGCGGTGTGCAGGAACAGATTTAGCATGTGAATGAGTGAAAGCAGGACCCACGGATCAAATCAGAGCAGCCAAATGTTGCCCTCTCTTGACCATTTCAGCGACTTTGTTTGCTTTATTCTTTTAAACATCAAATCATTCAGTCTTCCTCTCTTTACAGATTGGAACTACGTCTCTTTATTTCTGGCATCCTGCTGTTCTTTGTATCAGCAACCAGCTCTGGTCCCTCTGCCTCAGGGACCCATCCTACCTACTGTGTGTCACCACACGGTGCTCCAGAAAGTCTCTGGGGACTTGATTGTGACCTGTGTGGTACCCAGGTTGGACAAGAAGATATTCTTTGTGTTCTTCATTCCTTCATTTCTAGCAGCAGCTCCAATACAGGCCCAAGGACACAGCAATTAGCCCCCATTAGTTACATTAATTTAGCTGTGCATTCTCAGACTCATGCAGAAGAGAGCTAACTGCCTTAACTTGAAAGCATAGTATAAGGCCTTCAGTTCAGGTAGTTTATGTGGAAGGAGATCTCTCAAAGCAGGAATGAGTATGAGATAGAAAGACAAGATAAAGTGTCCTAATCTAGACAGTTATTTGTAGATGATAGGAGCTTGATTCTTCCAGAATCACATAGCAGTGGAGAGAACACATCCCTACATCCTGAACAACCATGTATAGAAGATTTACCTACTCTCAGGGTCCACTGATTGAGGATGTCCATGGTAATGTCTCCACACTTACCAGACTCACAAACAGGTCCCACAGCTTTGTAGACATTTCTGAGGAAGAAAATAGAATGACAGAGGACAGTGGAGGGAAACATGAGAAGATCTTAGTTTATACTCAATATTTATTTATACACAGACAGACAGATAGACACACAGATACACACAGACACACAAACACAGATATACACACAGAGAGACACACAAATACACAGGCACACATACACAGACACACAAACACAGAGACACAGACACATAGACATACATACACATATACACATAAACTTTCTCTTGCTACTCTAAAATTATATGTGATACCATATGCCTCTAGTCAGAAGAATGTATCTTAGAATTTTCTCCAGTGTGGAACCAAATAAATTGTCTGTTTGTCCTCATCTTTAGAGATAATCTTACTGATCCCTAGAGTATGACATCACCAGTCCCTGTCAGATTTCAGGTGGGCCTTCATTCTCCTCCGTCAGTCTGGAGAGGCTCTCTGGCTTTCTTCCATCACTTCCCTTCATCTTGCCCAATTCTCTCTCTTCTTCACTAGTCTCTGATAACACCTACACTAGAATTTCCTCAGTGTCCCCTCTGGGCATTTAGTATCTCTCTATTCTCTGTGCTTTGTTGCCTGTGCATTTTTTTACTTGGTAATTTGATTACATTTCAAATGTTATCCCCTTTGCCCTTCCTGGTTTCCCCTTTGAAAACTCCCTATCCCATTCCCGTCCTCCCTGATTCTATGAGGGTGCTCCCCCACCCACTCACTCCTGCCTCACTGTCCTAGCATTCCCCTACACTGGGGCATCGAGCCTTCACAGAGCCAAGAGCTTCCCCTCCCACTGATGCCAGATAAGGCAATCCTCTGTTACACAGGCAGCTGAAGCCATCAGTCCCTCCATGTGTACTCTTTGGTTGGTGGTTTGGTCCCTGGAAGCTCTGGGTGGTCCAGGTAGTTGATGTTGTTCTTCCTATGGGGTCGCAATCCCCTTCAGCTCCTTCAGTCCTGATCCTAACTTTTCCTTTGTTGTCCTGAGGCTCAGTCCAATGGTTTGCTTTGAGCATCTACATCTGTACTGGTCAGGCTCTGGCAGAACATCTCAGGGGACAGCTATACCAGGCTCCTGTCAGCAAGCGCTTCTTGGCATCAGCAAGTATCTGGGTGTGGTGTCTGCAGATGGGATGGATCCCTAGGAGGGACAGTCTCTAGATGTCCTTTCCTTCAGTCTCTGCTCACACTTTGTCCCTGCACTGCCTGTGCTCTATCTGAATCCCTTTTCTAGTTCTTTTACTTTCTCCAAATACTACACGTCCTGCCCTAGCTTCATTGACTTTTAAACTTCAGATATAGTTTCCTTTTAAAGTTTTCTTATATATGCAAAAATAAGGTTACTGCCTCAAATCCTTTCACTTATGTTAATTGATCAGGAATGGTGGTGAGAAAGGTCCTTTGGTTTTTGGGCCTTTCACAGTTTTAGCTTTGATCTCCTCTTTGCTTTCCCTCACTCCCCTCTAAGTTGTTTTATGTAAACACCATAGAGACCATTGGATTCTTGATGCGCTGTGACTCTTTCTCCAAAAATGAATCGCATTTATTTCTCTGAGTTAGATGCACTCTTCAGTGCTTTAGTTCAGGCGTGACTGGGGAAATTGGTGATGGACTGTTCGAGTTCTTGATCTTTTTAAATTTTTTACTAGATATTTTCTTTATTTACATTTCAAATGTTATCCCCATTCCTGCTTTCTTCTCTGAAAACTCCCTATCTCATCCCCCTCCCCCTGCTCACCAACCCACCAACTCCCACTTCCCTGTCCTGGCATTCCCCTATATTGCGGCATTGAGCCTTCACAGGACCAATGGCTTCTTTTTCCATTGATATCCAACAAGGCCATCCTCTGCGACATATCCAGCTGGAGCCATGGGTCCCTCCGTGTGCACTCTTTGGTTGGTGGTTCTTGATTCGTTCAGCTGTTGTTGATGTTGTTCTAAAAGTGTTAAATAGTACATTCACACATATACATCTTACTGGCTCACCCCAAATCTTCAGTGAATATGTATTGTCTAGAACTTACATTTTACATTTTAGGGTCAGTGTTCAGAACTCTCTTGACTGAAGCCCCTACCTCCCTTCCAAACTTGCATTCCACTGTTCTTCAAAATGTAGTTTCATTTTATGAAAACAGTTTTTTGGCACCCTACGGCTGCCTTTCCTCTCTCATTTCTGTCAGTGTTGCCATGCCCAGAACACTCTGTTCTGCCTTCCAAATCCTCATCTTTTCAACCTTCTCGATCTATCCAAATGTCATCATGTTTAGTGGAGCCATGATTTGCAATCTAGCTTACAACATTATCCACTTCCTCTGGGTAATATATTTCCTCAAATATTACTTAGCAAGAATATTCACTGGCTGTAGTGTTAATATATCAGCAAGCATTGATTTTCTTCTCCAGATAGGTATCTATTCCCTTGTAGCAGGCATTTTTGACACATTCACCTCATATCCAGAAATTTTATACATTAAATCTGTGTGTGTGTGTGTGTGTGTGTGTGTATAAGTTTCTCAAAATCATACAAATCTGTTTAAAGCTTCCATATTATCTGTAAAAGCTTATTAGTTTAGTCCTGGACACATCTAGCGTCCCAAGGCATCCTCTCTCTTAAGTCATGGAGAATTCTTCCGGAGGAAACAGGTTCCTATGAACCCTGAGAGGTAAAAACTAATTATTTTATTGATTCTTGACTAAACCAAAAAACATTTACAATAAATCCCTTGCTTGTGGTTCTTACATTATAAAACAAATTTATCCACCAAATATGAGCAAAATGAGAAAAACAATAGGGTTGACTTCTTTTAACATTGTTCTACTAAAACTCAATTATTCTCACTAGTTTGAGTGGGACCTGTACTTTCATTGCTGGAGGAAATGCAAGATGCTGCAGCTGCTTTGGAAGACAGTCTGTGATGCAATGAAGTGATCGTGGCTTTTGGTATTTTTCCTAATGTACTGAAAACTTATGCTCACACAAAGCTTGCACACAGGTGTTTATAACAGGTGTGCTCATAATTACTAAAAGTTAGAAGCAATCAAGATACCTTTCAGTAGAGAAATGGGTCAATTGTGGTGTAGCCAGATGACAAAATACTATTCCATATCCTTAAAGAATTGGTTTATTGAGCTATGAAATGACTAGGAAGAAACTTACATAAATAATGCTCAGTAAAAGTGGCCTGGTTTACAAAGGACACTTTACATAATATTACTTATTTACATAATTCCAACCCCATGACACGTTGGAAAAGGTGAAACTATAGGTAAAGAAAAACAAACAAACAAGTGCAATGGTTTCTAGGATTAGAAGGGATGTAGATGTGACCAGATTGAACATAGGATGGGGAGCAGGAAAGAGTTCTTCATGCTCTGTAATTGCAGGTCCATGTTATTATACATGTGTCCAAGCTATACAATGTACAAGGCCAAGAGTGAAGTCTGATGTGCCTTTGGCCCAGTGCATCAGTGTAGATTTATCATTACTCTTGGGGGCTGAGATGATAGCTGGGAGGAGAGAGAGAGAGAGAGAGAGAGAGAGAGAGGCATTAATTACCCCAATGACAAACAATAACAATGTCTAGCCTCATAGTGTCTGAGCACAGTGGGGGAGGAAGTATGAAAAGTCTCTGTTGTTTCATCTTGACTTTACAGTGAACCTAAAACTATCTTTAAATTTATTCTTGGGGAAAATCGGTGTATTAAACCTAACATTTAAGTATAAAAATTTTAATGAGTATTTACTGAAGTTGGTTAAAGTAAATTATTTTGGAAAAAACACATCGTCCAAAATATTTTAAACCCCTATAATAAAAATAAGTTCAAATAGTTTAATAGATTTTAGTAGGGTGAAAATACCTTTTTTTCCAACATAATATTTGTATTGAATGATTATTTGCAAATGTCATGTAATTCACCCTGAACCTGCTCACTTCCCAGTCCTTCCAGGACTGCCTTCTATCTTTTGTGACCTCCCCCAACCAGAAAACATAAAAAGAATGAATGGATGGATGAAGAAAGAAAATGAAGAAAAGAAAAAGAAGAAAGAAAAAAGAACACATAAATGGGATGTGTGCCGTGAGCCAGGGACATCCCTATCCCAACTGATCATCAGGAAAATGCCTTAATCCCCCTAGTGTCATGACTTTAGAAGAGGTCCTTGGGTCTGAGTTCAGACCCTTTTTCTATCACAGATGAGTCTGAGGCTGCTTGACAGCTTTGTGTATGTTTCCTTGTACATAGACATTGACAAGATTTCATAAGATAGTTATATAGCCATTGCAAACGTGCAGATCTTTGCCTAACCAGCATTCTGACAGAGAGCAAATGTTGGAGATATGTTATTATTAATTGTTATTTTTAGATCCAACTTTTTGCTTGTGTTCAACCATCATGATCACCTTCTTCTCGAGTCAGTGGCTCCCTGTGCTTTCGCTGGGGTTTACAGTGAGAAGGAAGGAGCACATAGTTCAGTCCTTACCTAATCCATCAGGAAGACCTTAGCATGCTTGCATAATGGGAGACCCTGGTGCAATGTGGTTGGGCTGGTGGACTCTGGTGAGTGTGGGATCTCCCCTGACCTTATTAGGATAAACAACTCAGTTTTATCATCTGAAAAAAATTCAGATATGTGTGTCTGTCTGATGGGGTTATAATGAAGAGAAAACAAAAAAATTGCCTATTACATATTGGTACTTTATGCTTCATTAAAAGTTTTTTCTAAAGAGAAAAGGAAAAGGGATTATTTACAGACTTCTGGTTTGAAAAGAGAGCTATTTGAAAGCAGTAGGACCCTCTTTCCTGCCCAGATCAAGGGTCTGAGACAACCTGCCTACTGAAGGCCTTGTTTTAAAACTTACCCGACTTTCAACTCCTTCCTTCTTTCCTGATAGATTTTTTCCCCTGGGCGGCCTTTTGGTGAGTCACATCTGGTCTCCTTCTTGTTCACATCTGGAGCCTCCTGATGGTTAGTGAATCACTGCTCTGCTCTTGGTTACTTTGTTGTTCCTCTCCTCAACGCCACCTCTAATTCCCCTGGGAAAGCCAAACAAGGAAGAACTGAGACATTTGACTTGAAAATAGTGGACACTTGGGGAAACTCTCCCGTGAATGCTTTCTAATAAGACTCCCATTCACCTGTTGGTAGAAGAATGAGTTTTTCACTCATTACAACCCACCAGTCTGACCCAAGCCTTGGTTCAGACTCTCTAATCAAAACCTGGGACACAAATGCTTCCATTGCTTTAGTCATTCATTCTGCATTGAAAAGACTTTGGGGAATGTGACTATAAATAGATGAGGTGGTATGAAGAACACTGGAGAAGGGGAAAAAGAAAGGAATGCCAATTAAAAAAAAAGAGAGGAGGGGAGAGTCACATGGACAAAGAAGAAGGAAGGAGAGCAAAGGGAAGCCGGGAGGTGAATGTGGAAAGGGGAAGTAGATGGAATTCACCCAGAGACTGTGTGCCCTTACAGAGCTCCATCGACTGCTCAGACCACTCGCTGGTGCTCAGCCCAGAGCAAGCCATCAAGTCTCCCCTCCTGCACTTTGCTCTCCTCCTCTTTAATATGAGGAAGGTTGGATCACCTACCTCTCAGGGGTGTTGTCTTGTGTAAAAAGCTTTGTGGAAATTTTCAGAACTTTGGTGTTTAGTAAGTGTCTTTGTGGTTGTTAGCTGGTATATTTATTTTTTTATAATTAGAATAATAGCAGCAATTGTCACATTTCTCATATCACCAACATTTACAGTTTCTGCTAACTTCTACAGCATGCAGTCATTAGAGACACACGGTGCATTCATTGCTAATACCAAATGGTACCAACTCGCTGAGAATGTGCTAATGAAAATCCAGCCAAACAAATCTTTTCACAACTCACACAGGTGCTGCAAACATGCAGAAAGACAGATCTAACTGCATGTTAGGCTGGGTTTAGTCTGTTTTAGAATTTCCAGTCACCATCCCAACGGTGGGGCATCCTGTTTTGAAATGCTACGGTCTAGGAGAAGACTAAAACGTCTACATGTTTGTGTTCCATATATTTCGCAAGGAGCTCTCCTCACATCCCAGCACTAGCATATACCTGGCTCGGGAACCTCAGAGTAAACAAAGGGGCAACTAGGCCTCACTAATGAACTGACGAGAAAGTTCTCATCAGGAAGATCTCTTCTGATGTTCAGATCCTCAGAACTTGACCCCATCCCCTTATGTGTTGACATGCTTCCCCTGATTTGTTACAAGGAAGTAGAGATGCTTCCCCACTTAGCAGGAGGCATCTACAGCCATGCTCCTTAAGGGCTTCAGCAGTTCAAGCAGGTGACTGACAGACTTGATTAAAACCCACAGGAAGCAGAATCTAGATAATCTGCATAGCCACCTACCTCTAAAATCACCTCCCTCTAAAATGTCTCATATTAAACTGATGAAATAATAAACTTCAGACAATACAGCCAGTTAACAGCCACACATTCTAACTGGTATCAACAACTCTTCAGACACCGGACTGCCTGCCCTCACATGACTTGAAGGTCAATGGACCTGTTCACTTTCCTTCATCATCTGACTGTCATTTTTAATGGTGGGAGTGGTCTCGAGGACTCACCCCAGTGAAGTGAAGGGCTTTGTCCATGACATCATAGAAAAAGAAATGAAATGTAATCTTATATACGCCTTGCTTTTGCCAAAGACCATGCTGTTGCCATTTTAAAAAAATAAATCAAAACAGTAGATTTTACATTTGCGCTATAGGAAATCCTTATAATTTCCCACACATGACCACTTACAGTTTCTCAGTGATCTTAAAGCAAATTCTCATCACAGATTAATCTCTATAAAAGTATCCTACTTGCTCTATGTTCTAGATTCCAAGAACAAAGACTCAAAAAAATCACGAGGGTGGGCTGGTGAAATGGCTCAGTGGTTAAGAGCACTGACTTCTCTTCCTAAGGTCTTGAGTTCAATTCCTAGCAATCACATGGTGGCTTACAACCATCTGTAATGGGATCCAATGCCCTCTTCTGGTGTGTCTGAAGACAGCTACAGTGTACTCATATATATAAAATATATAAATATATCTTAAAAAAATCACGAGGGTAAATAAAGCTAATTAACATATCAATAAAAAATCATGAGGGAAGATATCATGACACAACACATGGTCTTTAGGAAGCCTCATAATTTTGTGAGTTCCCTTCCTCTGCTTTTATTTTCTTTTTCTCTAAAGAGGAACAAACATCAACATTGCTGAGGTGTAGTTACCTTGGTCTTCTATAAATTATCATTATTGAAGTCTCACCTATATTCTAGTAGAAATCTCAGTTCATTAATTCAAGGCATCTCAGTTAGATCTAGATGTGCCTTCGTCTCTTTTGGCTTAGAAACCTGTTATCTCACACCTTTCGCCTCCCCTTCCTAGGAGGATAATTCTGAAATGTTTACTGTCTCCAGGGTCAGACGATGAATATGAAATGTGCCTTCTTTGGTACACATTGGCTGATACTGTTTGGTTCACTTGACCATTGGGTAATATTCTACCTCTTGGTACCTGTCCTGGCATGCAGCCACATCCTATAGCAGTCTGTGGCCCACCAGTTTACAAACCAGCAGCCCTCTGTGAGATTACTTGCCTATGTTTCTCTAGGATGCACAGGACTGTGAAAGGCTGTCCTTGAACCAGTCAGCAGATACTTCTCTTGGCATGGTTCCCCTACCACTGAGTCCTGCTTGAGGGCCTAGTGTAGACACTGCACCTATGGATGTCATCACAATTCCCTTCCCCTGGGACCATGACATACTACACTAGGCTCTCGTGCACTTTCACCCTGAGGACCAGAACTTTCCTGGAACCCACTAAAGCTCCAATAAGAAGTTCTCAATTTTTTTCCTTCCCATCAACTCATTTGAGCTTAATATTTTTCCCTCAAACGTTTGTATAAATCAGAAACACCAGCATTTAAATACTCAGTTTCTGATATGGACTAATCATAATCTATATAGTCTTCTCTTAGAATTATCAGCACACAGTTATTAGATATTTGGTCTTTAGAGCCAGAAAGCCCACACTGAATTCTCAGTGTAAATGCCTACTATCCTCTATCTGATATTACATACATCAACCTCTCTGGAGTTTTGGGTTTTTTATTAGATATATTCTTTATTTACGTTTCAAATGTTGCCCCCTTTCCTGGTTCCCCTCCCAAAACAGAAAACCCTAACCCATCCCCTCTCCCTCTGCTCACCAATCCACCCACTCCCGCTTCCCTGTCCTGGCATTACCCTATACTGGAGCATCTGGCCTTCTCAGGACCAAGGGCCTCTCCTCCCTTTGATGTCCAACAAGGCCAGCCTCTGCTGCATATGCATCTGGAGCCATGGGTCCCTCCATGTGTACTCTTTGGTTTGTGATTTAATCCCTGGGAGTTCTGGGGATACTGGTTGGTTTATATTGTTGTCCCTCCTATGGCGCTGCAAACCCCTTCAACTCCTTGGGTCCTTTCTCTCGCTCCTCCACTGGGGACCCTGGGCTCAGTTCAGTGGTTGACTCTCTGGAGTTTTTTTAAATGCAGAAAAAAAAAATGTTATAACAAAATGATTTTTGCCAAAAAAATAAAGGTCTGTAGTAACTAAATAAACATGTATGCATTATTCAGAAATGTATCAGGCATATAGTAAGCAATTATCTTTATTATTTTATTCATCAAAATTATTGTCGTTTAAAAACCAAAAGTCAAGAATTGGACTTAGGTCCTATTAAGACCCCTCCCCCACACCCTTCATCTTAAGGCAATGACCCACAGCCTACATAAGGAAACTCCACACATATCCTCGCACTATAATAAATACAATTTAACCTTTTTAACAAAACTGTGTGCCAATTAGATCATACTAAACATAAATCAAGTCGTTGAAGTAGCTAAGATGGCCAAAGCAGAATCACCTTTTTCAAGTATATCTACATTTATATTCAGTGAGTCTAAAATAAACATTTATCTCAAAATTCAACGTACCCTATAAGCTCCTTCTTAGTTATCACCACACCTTCACGGGCTCTTCCAGCACCTCACATAAAATTGTATGTGTTCTTTCTCTCTCTTTTTTAATCTCTTAACCACCTCTGTACCCTTCGTGACACTAGCTTTTCACATATTACATTATTCAGACCCTTTTTCTTGGCTAGGCTCACCATCTGCATAAGAAAGATTATAAGTAAATGCTGTTCAGTTTCACTCATAAACCCATGTGTGTGAAATGTAGATAAATTGGATCAAAAAAAAAGAAAAAACCCTGCAAGAGGTCCTAAATTTGTAAATACAAAACAGATTATTGAATAGAATCGTCATTGAAGAAAACCACAAGGAGCTTAAATCGCAAGTTAGCCTGCTAGGACCTGTGCTAAAGTCTGTGTGCTCTTCTCATTTCTACCTTTAGGATACATCGGCTGTAAGGATTTAAAATATGTATGGAAATGCTTAGCTCACTATCTAGTATATAATGCTCATGAATTAATAAGAACCATTATTAACACGCACCTTTGAGTTTGGGCTAAACTTATCATTCTAATTGAAATACTTTGACTAGAGAGTCAGAGACTGTGGTAGCTGAAATGGTCAATATAGAAACTCAGACATGGCTCATCAAAGCAACTGCCTCTTCCTCTCCAATTTGGGAGTTATAGGCGCATGTCCAGGTTCTTCCCTGAAGGGTAAAGATTAGAACCCAGGTCCTTATGCTAGCAGAGCCAGTGCTCTTACCTTACTGTAAAGCTGTAAAATCGGTGACTCTTACCTGACATGTAAAAAAGGAATGTTACTATGATTAAGATAAGGGTATTGAGGTAAGTATGATTGATCATCAAGTTGAGGCTGGAGGACCATGAATGTGCAGCCTACACAGCTAGACCATCACTCAAATGAACAAACAAAAGATTTTGAGAAAAGAGACCAGGCACGTGGTACTCAGGTAATCACAGTGTCTTTAGTAAGAGAATTGGGGAGATACCTGGATGGGCAAGAGTGTTTGCTATGCTAGCCTAAGGACCTGGCTTCCAATCTTTACCATCCAGGTACAAAGATAGACATGCCACACATGCCTATAACTCCCAAACTGGAAAGGAAGAGACAGAGGAATCCTGGGTGCTCACTGGTCAGCCAACCTAGCCAACCTAGCCAACCTAGCCAACCTAGCCAACCTAGCCAACCTAGCCAACCTAGCCAACCTAGCCAACCTAGCCAACCTAGCCAACCTAGCCAACCAGTCCACTTCTGATTCAGTTAGAGACTCCATTCCAAGGGAGTAAAACAGAGATCTATGGAAGATGTCTGCTGCCTTCCTCTAGGCTCTGCATGCACACAGATGGACATATGTACATATCTGCACATCATACACACATGCACTCACATGTACACATTTTAGAGACAGAAACAACAAAACATGACGGTTGTTAACAAACTCATGTTTTAACATGAGTTAACCACAGTAGCTTTAGGAACAGAGAGAAAGAAGAATCTTCCCTCAGAGACTCCAAGAGAGAGAAGCCTGCCAGCATTCCACTGTGCTTCTGACATCCCACATTCACAAGAGACATGTGCTTGAATCAGTAAATATATACTGATTCACTACAACAACAAAGAAATTAATAAAAGACCGTGAAACAAAAATCAAGGTATCATTGCTTCAAAAGGCAATGTGATAACTTATTAAAAGTTGAACGTACAATTGCTATAAGATTAAGTAATTCCACGCCTAGGTACATCCTCAAGAGAAAGGAAACATGAGGTTTATACATAAGAAGTCACAGCATACACAAGTGTACCCATGACAGCTCAAAGCTAGTAGCAGCCTATGTGGACCAACAGATTGATGAAAAAGCTGAAATTATATGTGCACAGAAAGGAGTACTACGAAAGTGTAGTTCCTGTTACATGGCAGGAAATGTAAATTACTGATACATAAACAAGGCTTGTTATATTTCATTCTACTGGTGGAAGTCTAGAAGGAAAGTTTGCCTACTGTATCATTCTATGTACATACATTAATGGGGCAGAGATAATTCATGCTGATAGAAATCAGATCAATTGTTGGGGAGGAATGTGGAGATATGGGTATGAGAAGCAGAAATTCTGATGGGAGAAATATTTATATTTTGATTGTGGTGGTAGATGGTCAGGGATGCAAGCTCATTAAATCGTCTTAGCAAACAGAATGGTCGTAGAGTAATATAGTGCATATAGACCTGGTGCAGACTCTAATTCACACTGGACTGTTAAATCCACATGGACTTCAAATGCTCCCTCATAATTTCTTAAAAACAGTACTAAGAAACTGAATGCATAGAACTTATTTGGACCATTCTGAGCCTTCAAATGTTACTAAAAACAGATAAAACATGTAATTTTGCTTTTTTTTTTTTTTTTAGTGTCTTTATTGGAGGGGGATGGTATCTCTTTAGGAAAGATGAAGGAGGAATTGTCCTCTCTACAGGTTTAAAAAAAAATCAAATGTCAACAATTTCTTCATAGTTTCACTAAAGGCAATCAATTTTTCAACTAGCTCCATTTCATTGCCAAGTATTAAAGGATACATGACCCACTGTTTTCTTGCAAGTCAAAAAAAAATCACATCCTGAGTGAACACACTTTTCCAAGGAACACTGTAAAAAATCAGGGTAGAGTGGTTATTATTTTATTCTGTCAATTAAATTTCAGAGATAGTATATACATTTTTAAGTACTTTTGCATACAAAATGCGGCCGCCGGCTTCTAACTCCCTGCATATATTTACATTCCGAATCAGTGTCACTTTCCTCATATGTTACCACAGTAGAATGTTTCTTCTGTAATGAATTTTTTAAAAAAGAGCAAAAGCAGGGAATTCTTGAGCGAGCAGGCTTTGACCAGCTGCTCAGCACAGTCTAAGCCCATGCTGTTGACGGATTCAGGTACCTATAATTATCTAAGAAGCAGTGGAGGGAGAGCGAATTTCAACCCAATTCATGTCCTTCTCTCAAGGCCTCACACCAGTTGAGACTGGTTAAGGTGAGGGTTCTGTGATGCTCAACCAACCCCCACGTGCACCCACCACACACAGGGTTGGAGTAATGGAGAAAAGCTGAAACATGCTAAACTAAACTCAAACTAAAAGGCCCAAGCGTGGGCCTGTGTTGCCTAGTTCTGTTTCATAACAGAACCACAGGTGACTGGAGGAGAAAAGAGTTCTGGGACCCTGTAACACGTTTCTGTCTCACTTTCCTCCCGCTTGGATTAAAATCAGCGTCCCAGAATGCTTTAGACTTGTGTCTAAAAGGGGAGGGAGTGCTGGAAAGTGGTCCGCATTCAGAAAATGGAGCGAGTTCTATAAAAAGAAGAATGGAGTGATTCGTTCCTGTGGATGATGATGTCGGGTCTTTTGTTTTTCTTAAGATAGGTTTGGTGTCTAATAAATTCTGCTTTTCATTACAGGATAATACCTGAATTGCTAAAGAAAAAGTAATGTCACATGGTACTGCCACCAACCACGTTCCTTCTGCTCTGGGTATTTAGGAAATTTCAAGTAGGCAGTCCCCCTCCTATTGAATGTGTAAATAAATATTGAGAATATCATTGCTATACTGCACTTAATTTTTCTCTAATAAGATGTTCTTGCTTTGGGGGCTATCAGGAATGTCCCAAAGAATTCAGAAAACTAATGTCTTTAAAGCATCCAGTCCCTTTCTCTTTAAGACTCCTCCCCACAACCCCATTCCACTTGGTCTCCAGATCTAACTGTTCCTTTTCTAGCAAGTCCAAAATTTAAAAACCATTAAAATTGCAAATTAACAAAGGATACAATTCATAAGTGTGGCTTTATATTTTTGCTGCCTATAGCCAAGTCCATATATAATCGAGCAACTGAAAATAACCATGCTTGAGGGTAGGGAGACATGTTTTAAATACCTTTTTTGGAAGATTAAAAAAAAAAACCCTCTTATTTGTTTCTCCTTGGACCATCCTATTATAACCTTCTGTCCACTGGTAGAACTGTGCATCCCAACTGGGAACCCAGTGCCTCGGCTGGATAATATGACTCACAGAGCAAGAAGCAGAAGGAGTTTGTGTTGTGCCTCTTGAATTTTCTCTAAGTGTGCCTTTTCCTCTTCTTTTCATTTGTCTGACTCTGCGGCAGTGAATACTGATTATAAAGGATACATTGGCACCCCCAACTTCAGCCCGTTTTATCCATCTGGGTAGAGAAAGTTTGACAGGCGTGTGTGGGTGTGGATGTGTGTTGTGAGAATGGATAAGCAGGAGTGCAGGCTTGGGAGAGCGAGAGCGTGAGAGCGAGAAAATGGACTGTGAAAACTTAAGTCTACCCCAAATCCTTATTAGCGAGTCTGTTATTTATCTCAACTCATTTTGTAATCAAGGCACACAGGAGTCATTTTCTTCAAGCTTTCTCTGAGCAGAAAGGCAGTACCAGGAGAGCTGAGAGCTATGGTCCAAACAGCTTCTCTAGGGAAGTCTCCCAGGAAACTCAGGTTCATAGGGTCTTAGGTCGCTACATAACCAAAGCAAGGTACAGGAGGTTAAAATGTGGCAATAGAGACAGCTACGCCTAGCAGGCAAATTTCCTGTTCCGTGCACTTTCTATGGCCCAGATACCCTTTGGAATTTTAACTTACTGGTTTTCCCCTTCAACTCACTACTGGTTACATTTACAGTTCTCTCCTTGACTTATCTTTCATCTTCTAATTCTTTATTTTCTCTAGTTTCTCACCCCTTTCTTTTCCCATACCTATTACCATTTCTGTCATCTGCAGAAACTTTTCTTATTTTTTTCATTTTGCATATCTTAAATTTTATTTTTCTCAATAAATGTACAGTCCTTCCTTCAATCCTTCTGATTGCTCAGTAGTCTAAGTCTTTACATGAAGTGGCTGATGCAGCCAGAGGTTCCTTAGACTGACTTACAGGGAAAACGCATAGAGTCATCCCATAAGGATGTTCACCAAGCAGGAAGCAGCATGGTCAAACTGACCCAGAGTAGGGATCACCATAACCAGTATCCACAAATGATTTTCATAAGACTGTTTCACTCATAGGATTAGTTGTCACACATCATCACTGCAGTAGATCTGCTCTGAGACTCAGAGAAGGTAAGCTTGAGCTAAGCTCATAGTCACACATTGTCAAACGTAAAAATAGACCATGGACTGAGTCCCCCAAGCTTTTATTGGTATTTTAACGTATGACTTGACAGGTAGTGATGGCGCATGCCTTTAATCCCAGCACTTGGGAGGCAGAGACAGGCAGATGTCTGAGTTCAAGACCAGACTGGTCTACAGAATAAGTTCCAGGGCAGCCAGGACTACACAGAGAAACCCTGTCTCAGAAACAAACAAACAAAAAGAAAACATATGACTCTGAATGTAGAGTGAACCTGAAGTCAAAGTTCATCATGTACATGGCTTGAACTAAAGACAATTTCCAACTAAGCAGACTGCCCTGCTGCCAAAGGAATCACTTTAGATGGCTGTTGAATAACATCAAATGCCAGTCGGTCACTCTTTGGGTGACTAAAGAGTTCTTTATTAGTTACTGAAAGTCAAAGTATTGAAACAGTTAAATTGCAGTCTCGTCATCTCAAGCTCAAACGGTTTCCAGGTTGTTTTCAGCTGAGATTTTCCCTGATATTGGCTAGTCTCCTCTAGACAAGAATTAAGTGATTTGCTTAAAAAAGAAAAATATTGAGAAATGTTTCTATGTTTTACAGAGCTCAAATCTGTCGGATGTTCACTGCCTTGTCTCAATAGTGACTAAACAGCATGATGAGACAGATGTTGGAGAGACTTGTGTGCTAATTATGCATCTCCATTTAGACTTTCTCAACTAATGAAACTGTTGATCCTTAAGAGCCGCTTACAGTCTATGGCCAAACCACCCTGTCCATGCCCGAAGAGTTACTTACACTTTCTTATTTTCCATGGAGCTAAGAGAATAAATAAGAGTGTATAAGCTAGGACAGAAATAATGCATGTCTGTCCCCCAAAGCTCTCATGTTGAAAATTTAATCCTCAATTCCAGTGTGTTGGGAGGAGGTAAATGGTGCAGGGACAAGGATCTAAAAAACTCAGATGAACTGAGGAACTCCAGACCAGGAAGTTAACTTGACTGACAACAGAGCAGGCTGTTAGACTCCAGGAAGCTTCTGATGAGACACTCAACATGCCAACCTTAACTGGTATTGACCGCTCTGAGATTGCAGGGGAACTAACCTACAGATGGAATTTCCCATCCCAAAATGTCACCTTTTCTGCCCTAGATAACCCGGACCCTCCTGTGAGTCACTTCTGGAGAGATCCTCTGTTTTAAAGAACAATTCTGCTCATGTAGAGGTTGCTGGACACTGGTTTTTATTTCCATGTAACCTCCCTCGATGCCAATCTAATGTAGGCACTCTAGTCTCTGCCCCATAAAGAGGAGCAGGCTGTTATCACAAGAATGGACTGATAATCATGGAATTGAGACCAATATGAGAGCAAGTTCATTCCCTATTGCCCCTTTGCTTTCTTCTCATCCTGCCTTCTATCATGCAATGACAATGCAAAAGAGGGTCTTACCTACTGGGAGTACAAAATTCCTTTTACTCCCAGAGAAGCACTAGAAAAACCAGATTAAACACACAAGGTTGCCTTTTCAATGGAAGAGATGTATTGCCTGTTTACTGCCCAGGAAGGCTGTGAATGAATATGATTAACTGCCTTGGTGACCTCTGTGGTATCTATATGCCCAGGCCATATCTGGCTCTCCAAAGTCCTCCCAAGCAGGGCCAGAAGATGCTAATAGTCTAGGTGACATCTGTGCTATCTGTATGTCCAGGGGTACTTCTAGGCTCCCACAAATAGAACTGAAAGTCAATTAATAATCTAAGTGACCTTGGCACCATCTGTATGACTGAGACCACACCAGATCCCTACCCAGGCCCTTAAGATAACACATGTAGCCTATGTTTAGAACCCATCTTCATGGAAAAAGTGATATGTGCTTTGAGAAGGGCTTCAATGTAATTATGCATCATGGTGCACATAGGATTGTATTACACTAGGAAACTTTCTTCTGAGTTGTACTGTACTTAAACATGCCTGAACTAAACTGCCTGTGTCACACTCTCAAAGTTTGAGCCAGCACCTGCTATTAAGTTGGGTTGAGCTGAACATTCTTCTTGCTTCATGCAAACTATGATTCTTCTAGCCACAGTGTTTGCAGAGAAACACCCCCCTACCCCATCACACACACACACACACACACACACCAAACACCAGCACCTTATATTAGACTTCCAGACTCCAGAGCTATGAGAAATAAAATTTTCTTATAAGTTTCTTAGTCAGTAGTACTCTATTATAGCAATATTCATAGGGCTAAGATAACTGATACCCAGCTCAAAAGGTGGAAAATAAGTCTAAAATATTATTTTCCTTTGAATGATCATTTTAATGTATACTGAGCTTCTGTTATCTTGTTTGTTTATAAAATTCTAATTTTATAAAATACCATTTTTTCAGTAAATGACAAATCCAGTCTGTGCCATACCTATTAATATAAAATTGCTTCAGTTTGGTCTTTGTCTTGCCTATTCCTTGATATTGAAGACTTGAGCTCTGTTTGCTTTCCAATTTCCCCACGGCATATCAGAGTTTATATCTTTTTAGTTTCTACTTACAAGGCAGGAGTGCTGTTCTTCTTGTTTCTTCCCATTAGCCCATATTTCTTATTCTTTAAAAACATTCTTTTCTATTATTCTTGTAATTATCATAATCAAACCATAAGTAATAGCCATGTCTGAACCATCCTATATGAGGATTCTGTGATGTACTTGGTTGTGTTCCCTTCCTCCTGGTTACTAGATTTCTAGTCACCTTCTGTGAACTCAGCACTGCCCCCCAGAGTCTATAGTCTCTGAATGGCAGTGAAGAGCTTCAAACCCACATGTTGAAGATATGTTTTGGATTATTTTCTTTCCAAATGGCATTGGCTCATTATTTTGTCTCTAAGGCTCGTTTTCATTCTTTTTCACTAATTCTGGGTCATGAGGCTCACCACGGCTGACGTTTCCTGGCTTGGCACTGCTTTATCCAAAAAGAGCTTAGGGTCCATGTGAAGCTTGGGTATTCTATCATGAACACCTCTTTTCCCGCATAAGATGGTAGTAAGACAAGCCTATAAACTGACCTGACACAGGCTTATTGAGTAATGTGTTTAAATGCAACAATTCATGGAAGGGAATTAAACATTGCCATTGTGCGTTTCACGTTTCTCTTTCAATGAGTACATAACACAGTTCTGACTCAATATGATCTAGAAAATGAGTGAATTAAATCAACTCAGAAACTTATAGGGATGGGGGGGGGGACGGCCCATAAGAAACCTAACAAAAGGCAAAGAATAAATGATCGCCACAGAATGAATCTAACATTTCTTTCAAATCAGCTCTTCCTCAAAAGATACTGAGCTAGACCATCGTTGTGCCATTGGCTCTAACATTTACAACCAATTGCAGACGCAAAGTGTTTCACTTAATATTTATGAGATTCATGGCAGAGAATAGAGAATAGACAAGAATAATTAAAAAGTTTTGCTTGCTATGTTAGGAAAATATTCACAAAAAGAAATGTAGATCTTCAGACTGTGACCAATAAATATTTTAGTTTTTCTTTTGTGAGAGTTTGCATTACCGCTTCCATCCCAATAGGTCCTTGTTGGCTTGTATCAGTTATTAACATAAGTTTTCTCATAAGTTATTAACATAAGAATTAGTGTTCTCCCTGGGACATCCCTTAAGGTCAGTACATTAGAAAGGATACTTTGATTTGATCAGTAGAGGAAGAGTAAACACAAATATAGATGGAGGTAAAGATACAAATATTTCTGGAAGCTCTGGAATCTAAAAAGGACTCCAAGCAATTTAACCTTGCTTTTTTTATAAAGTACATGTTGTTTTTACCCATACCAGGTCAACTTGACACCAAGGAGGCAAGCCCCCAGGTACACCTGTAAGAGCATTGTCTGGATTAAAGTTAGTCTTTGAGAATATCTGTTAGGTGAGTCGATTAAGATAATTAGTGTAGGAAAGCAGATGTTAATTGTGGGTAGAGTCATCTCCTGACCCAGGGATCATGGACTATAAAAAAACAGAGATAGCAACATGAAAAGTATCCTGCATTGATTAATTCACTACTCTCTGCTCTTAAATATGAATAGAATTTGACCAGCTCTCTCAGTCTCCTACTGCTCTGAGTTCTCTGCCAAAATGAACTGTAACCTCAAGTTCTATGCCAAATTAAACCCTTTCTTTCCTAAATTGACTTTGTCAATGCATTTTATCACATCAGCCAGAACAGAAAGTAAGATCCCAGGTCAATAGTTAAGACACTTGTATTGTGGATGTACACAGTCAAAGGATATTATACTGTAGACATTTTCCAGTTCATACGTGAAGTACAGGATTGTTGGATCCTGTGCCACATCCTTTCGCTTCCCCACTGACCTGTGGGCTTTAGGAACAGCTTTTGTGGAACATCTCATGCAAGCTGCAAACTTCCTTATCTACTCAAGCCACAACTCTTAAAGCAAGCACCCCACAATTAAAGAGCATCCGTAGCATGTGGCATTGAGTTCCAGAGTCTTGGTCCTTTGGAAAGGTGTTCCCAAAGTCATCCTGCACTAGACCCTCAGAAGATCCACAATGGGACTGAGTTTCATATACATACATATATACATATATAAATGTATATACACATATAAATATATGTGTATGTATATATGTATACACATATATACATGACATCCCTCCTTGCCCTCATCTTCCTCATTTTCAGCCAAAGAACTATTTCTTAACCACCACTAAATAAACAAATGTAACCCACTGTCTCTGTCTCCAGCTTTATCTTAAAGGAACCCAAGCCAGCATGCCTGCACTTAGGATTCAACAAGACACTTACCCAACAGCCCATTTTATGACCCTTGAAAAAATGGCAAATTATGGCAACAGCACTCAGCAATAACAATATGGCTGCTATTATCAAACAAAAGAAAAGGAACTTTTGTTCTTTGAGAGTATATTGGTGAAGAAGTGAAATAAAAATGTCACCAGTGTGGTGTGACTCCATGTGTGATGTGGGAAAGGGGACAGGTATGAAGAAGAGGAAAGTCATCTAGAGCAAGAAGTTATACAACATGAAAATCATCTTCATTTATAAGTGACTACGTTCAAAAATAAAAAGTTTGTGAGTAAATTTTAAATTCGGCTCCTGTGGCTCAAAAGCATGTCAATGTTGTGGTGGAACTAACACCATCCTGCCTTTATAACTTTATTTTAGATTAATTAAGAAGAGGAGACAGAGACTAAGATATTCCTTTTATGGCTTAGTGTGGCTTACAAGCCAGTGGCGTTCCCTCTGTGGATTCAATGTGTCTGGGATGCTGGTGTCAGGATGAGACAGTGGTGACTGTATATGTGCGCCCAACTGTGTGTGTGTGTGTGTGTGTGTGTGTGTGTGTGTGTGTGTGTGTGTCTGTGTGTGTGTCTATGCACGCACATGCCTGTGTTCTCCATGCAGCTGGAACTGAACACACCAGGAGCTGTCTTGTTTCTTCTTTCAAATTAAACCTTCAAATGCCATTCCTTCCTGTCTAGCACAAGAGTTGGACCATGAATATCCCAGCAGTCAAACTCCCTCAGCGTATAATGAGCCTCAGAACAGGGGTGGGGGTGGAAAGCAAGCTGGATACTGCCACCAGGTTGGGCAGCTATTGCTAAGGTTCTTGTGCTGTCTAAATTAGCAGACTCCCACAACTCCTGCTGTTTCTACTTCTCTTTTCTGTGAGCTTATCAAGCACTCAACATAGATGTTACTATGACTTGAAATCAAACTTATAGCATACTATTGGCTCAAATGACAGCCTCCCCAAAATGTACTCCTTCTCTCTGTGTCCCCCTTCCCCTTCTCCTCTTCCCCACTTTCCCACTCTCCTCCTCTCTCCTTCCCCTCCCTCTCCTTCTCTGTCTGAATAAGCTAAGTGTTATGATGTAATGATTAATTTAGTCACAGGATAATTGTAAACTCTATAATGCCCACATATCATCTGTATGTGTGTTATATCATTATGCTGTAGACATTGACTATATATGTTTTTATTTGTCGGCTGAGCTATAATGCATTATAAAAGATAATATAGGAATTGTTTTAGAATCTAAGGATTAGGAAGTGACAATAAGAGAACATCCAATGTCATCAAAAAGCTGAGCATGGCAGTAGACACTTGTGATCCTAGAGCAGAGGCAGGAAGTAAGTTTCAGGCTAGCCTAGGCTCAACAGGGAGACTGTCTCAAATCAAACTGAAACAAATCCAGACATAGTGTTACCTGTCTGTAGCTTCAGTAACTCTGGAAGCTGAGACAGGCAGATTCCTGGGATGACCAGCAAGACAAACTTGCTTTGTGATCTCCAGGCCAATTAGAGACTAAGTCCCAAAAAACACAAGGTAGACAGTTCCAGGAAAATGATACCAGAAATGCTCTATGGCCTCCACGTACACCCACACATGTATGCAGGATTATACTAGCATGCATGTGTATACATGTGACACACAGATGTCATTGCCTTTTATGAGATAAAAGATACTTGAAGAGATCACTGGCAGTCACAATTATACATCTCTCTCAGAGTAAATACTCAGTGCCCATAGGTATTTACTGTTCAAGGTGTTCTAATACATCAAGAATAAAATGCCTAATGTTCAATCTATTTACCTAATGAAACTACTAAACATGGAAAAGATCCTTAGGTGCTAAAATATAACAACACTGTAATCATATAAATCACAGTGCCCTTGGACACTTGAAAATTGACTACAAATGTATTTAAATTATGTTAAGATTCAATTTAAGCTTATAAATTATTATATTATAATTTTCTAGTGTCTGAGCATCTAAATTTCTTTTTTTTAATTTATTGATATATTTATTTACATTTCAAATGATTTCCCCTTTTCTGGACCCCCACTCCCCGAAAGTCCCATCAGTCCCCTTCCCTTCCCCTGTTTTCCCCCCGACCCTTTCCACTTCCCTGTTCTGATTTTGCTCTATACTGCTTCACTGAGTCTTTCCAGAACAAGGGACCACTCCTCCGTTCTTCTTGTACCTCTAAATTTCTTAAGAAATAGGCAAATTGGGACTGGAGAGGTGGCTCACCACTGAACAACACTTCCTGCTCTTGAAGAGGTCTAAAGTTTGGTTCTTAGAGCAACTCACAACAGCCTATAACTCCAGCTCCAGAGGGGTCCAGTGTTTTCTTCTGGCTTCCTCAGATATCCTCCCATACACACATAAATAAAAAGAAAATAAAGTTAAAAGGAAAATTAGGCAAAGTATATATTAAAATAATAATAATTTACATTTATCATGGCAATTATAGTAAAAAAAATCAATTGAACACTTCTGGAATTTAAGATCCACAGGTCTGTCTTTTTCCTCTCTTGCATATATTTTTCATCCTATTATGTATTTTGTTTATAAATATGAGTTGATATAGGCTTAGCATTCATAGCTTCCCAGCAGCAATCTTTAGAGTTGCAAATAAAATGTTAGTTGAGGATTCTGGGTTGCTGCCTTAGCGTCCTGATCAGGCTGTGCGACAGAGATGCCCTTAGCTTCATTTCCCTGACTGTCTCATCCATGACCTGTGACCACTGCTCCTGCGTACGAAACTGACCTGAAAGTTAGTGGCTTTAAACAAATCTATGTGTTCAGAATCAGGGCAGAGCTTAGCTGCCCGTGAAGCTTCCCTCCATTCTCCATCATGTCATGTTACCATTCACACAGCCAGTCGGAGCAGCACCACCTGTGTGAGCTTGCAGGTTTTGTTTTTATTATAGACAGAACTGAGTACCCGCGGGGATGTGAGGAACAGGTCTCCATTTTTCAGCCAGAAACCACCCTTGTCTCTCCTTGTCTCTCCACCACGGGGCTCCTACAGGCCACTCAGTGCATGAACCCCAAGAAGAAGGAAACCAGCAGTCTCAGGTACAGTAAACATCAAACCCATAACTTCTGCACAGGGAAATCTAGGACATCACCTCACGGCTCCCACATTCCTCAGTGGATGTTAAAGACTGGGTCGAGCCATCACTCAAGGAGAGGGAATACATGAAGGTACGGGTACTAAGAAAGATTAGCCTGCTGCAGTTGGAAATGTTTTGATATCACCTCTAGGTCTCATTATAATTAGTAGGTCTAGAGACTCCTCTCTTTCAAGATGAATAATGAGTTATGTGAAATCCATAAGACTTAAAAGATGGGGCATGAAATTTGAAGGGACACACGGAGCGGTAAAGGTCTGGAGAGTGGAGAAGCTGGAGAGTGGAGAAGAGGGAAATGGAGGATGGTTATGATCAAAATTCATTGTATAAATTTATTCTCAATTCAGTCTCATAAGGTTGTCTCAATTAAAACTTTCAAAGAGCAAATTTTAAAATATTATTTAAAATATATCTAGCTAATCTACCTCATTATCTCAACCAGTCTCTTCATACTTTGCTGTTGTGTATCACTACAGATTCGTCCTGGGGTGATCAGCAGCCCTGACCACTGCTTTCTGTACATGGCTACGTTTTCAGAAACCATTTGATTCATTCACTCTTATTTATAGTATTCATTTGCCTTAACAGAGAGAAACAATATAGCAACAACTTATAAACTATATATATTTAACAGAAACCACAAAAGTTTTTTATTCCTAACTTCTTTAAAAGTATTCCTTTTTTTTTAAATTAGTCATGCCATTGTACGAAGGTTTCTCAAAAAAGTAGAAATAGAACTACCATGTGTGCTTTTACTCTGCCACTGCTGATAGTCACCAAAATGAGTCAAAGTCCGCACACAACAAGGGTGCCTGCAAAAAACTATGTTTATTGCAGCAGCATTCATAATATCCAAACGCTGATATCAGCCTAGGTCCTCATCAACACAAAATGTTGAAATATATATGTGATATATGTGGTATGTGTGTGTGTGTGTGTGTATGTATGTGTGTTGTGTTGTGTTATTCAGCCATAACAGAGAACAAAAATATCACTGAGAAGGAAATGGAGCATCATAATAAGCTTAATAACCAGATTGAGAAAAACAAATATCACACGTTTTCTCAAACATGAATGTAAGATCATTTGAAAATCTGTGACAGCAGTCTGGAGAGATGGCTCAAGGGATAAGAGCACTGGGTGCTCTTCCAGAGGACCCAGTTTTTATTTCTAGAGCCATTCAACAGCTCATAACTGTTTGCAACTTCAGTTCCAAAGAATCTGTTACCCTACGTGAGGAATGCATGCATGAGGGCCACAGACACACATGCAGGCAAAACACTCATGTACATAAACTAGAGAAAGGAAAAATTCATGTTAAAATCAAAACATGACAGTAAAATAGAGATTACTGGGGATAATACAGGCCAAAGAGAGGGAGGAGACAAGGCCATGAAATGTGAATACAATTAGATACATTGTATGCATATAAGAAAACACCAGAATGACACTAATTATTTGGGACAAGTAGTACAAACCAAGAAAGAAGAAAAATGGAATGTCTACTAGAGTCCTCTTATTTTTGTCTTAAGATATATATATGTGTGTGTGTATATGTATATGTTGTATATATATATATTATATATATATGATATATATATATGATGTGTATATATGTGTATATATATATATGTTTCTGGTTGATGTTTCATTATTAATTCATAGACTTTCACACATTCAATTTACACCAATGAGCAATAATTATAATTTTATTTTGCTATTTAAGTTTTCTCAATTAAAAAAATGGATCTTTTGCTAGATAGACTCTTTATCATACTTTTCTTCGTGACATAGTGAAATGCTTGATCTCTGAGGACAAATGATTCTCTTCAGTGGAAAACAGAAAGACAAAAGAGGAGGAGGAGGTTGGAGAAGGAAGAGGAGGAAGAGGAGAAGGAAGAGGAGGAGGAGGAGGAGGAAGAGGGGCCTGGCCTTCTGGGATATACATACTGATCTTGTTGTAGGAGGGAATGCTAGTAACTACTAAATGTTTGAAAATTACATGGAATTACATTTCCTTTTTAGGGTCAAGTTTCAAGTTGACATTTTAACCTAGAATCACGTTTGACATTATGCTGTTTTATCAATTTTTTTAAATGGCATTTTGCAACAAGCAAGTCCTGCCACATGAAATGCAGCCTAGCGAGTGAGTCAAGTGTTTCCGAGTTTCATAATGAGAAAATGAAAAGCTTCCTGACTTAATCCCAATGACCATGCCAACAACATTGTAAAACTTGCTTCAGTTGGGTCAATAAACATTGTTGAGCAATCCTTATAAGAACCCCCTGTTTCTCATAAAATACTGGATTCCTGTTGCCATTTTCTCTGTGATTTGCAGCTTCTTGGTGTCTGTTTATGTAGACACTCGACCTACCTAAGTCCCCACCTATTCAGGAATGTTTTGTTGTGGTTGTTGTTTGATTGGTTTTGATTTTTCTTTTACCTTTTTTTTCCTTCTTTCCTGTATTTTAATCAGATTTTGTTTTAATTACATTCAAAGTAATGTTTTTTTGTTTATACACTTTACACCTGGTTCGCTACCCCTGCCCCCTTCCTAGTTTCCCAACTTACACAGTCCCTCTCTGCACCCCTCCCTCCCCTTCTCCTCTGAGAGGATGTAGCCCTCCACCCTGGTATCCCCTAACCCTGGCACATCAAGTCTCTTCGAGGATAAGTGCTTCCTCTCCTGCTGAGGTCAGATAAGGCATCCCAATTAAAGGAACTGATTCCACTGTCTGGCAACAGCTTTAAGGGCAGCCACTGCTCCAGTTGCTGGGCAACCCACACGAAGACCAAGCTGCACATCTGCTACACAGGTGCTGAGGCCCTAGGTCCAGACCATGTATGGTCTTTGGTTGGTGGTTCAGACTCTGACAGCCCCCAAGGGTTCGGGGTAGTTGATAATGTTGGTCTTCCTGTGGAGTTCCTATCCACTTAAGGGCCATCAACTCATCCCCCAACTCTTCCATAAGAACCATCCAATGTTTGACTGTGGATTTCTGCATCTGTTTCAGGCAACTGATGGGTGGGGCCTCTCAGAAAACAGTTAATGCTAGGCTCCTGTCTGCAAGCATAACAGAGTATCATCAATAGTATCAGGGACTGGTGCTTACCCGTGGTATAGGTCTCAAGTTGGCCCTGTTATTGGTTGGCCAGGTTATTGGTTGGCCAGGTTACTGGTTGGCCATTCCCTCAGTCTCTGCTCTATCTTTGTCTCTGCTTTTCTTGTAAACAGGACAAGTTTGGGGTTGAAAGTTTTGTGGGTGGGTTGGTGTCCTTATCCCTCCACTGGGAGTCCTGCCAGGTTACTGGAGATGGCCACTTCAGGATTCATATCCCCACAGCTAAAAGTCTCAGCTAAAATCATCCCCATAGACTACTGGGATGCACCCCCATGCTAGGTTTCTGGCGTGTACTAAAGATGTCCTCCATCCCCACGTCTTTCTGCTGAAGATTTCCATTCATTCTCACGGTCCTCTGGGCCTCTTCTACGTCTCTCCCCACACTTGATCCTGAGCCCTATTCCATTCCCCTTCCCATCTTCTCACTGACCCTCCATCTGCCTCCTATGACTACTCCAACTTGTAAGTGAGATTCAAATATCCCCTCTTGGGCCTTCCTTCTCATTTAGCTTCTTTGGGCCTGTGGAATATAGTGTAGGTATCTTGTACTTTATGCCTAACATCCACTTATCAGTGAGTACATACTATGCATGTCATTTTGGGTCTGGCTTACCTCACTCAGGATAATATTTTCCAGTTCCATGTTTGCCTGCAATATTCATGATATCCTTGTTTATAAAATCTGAGTAGTATTCCATTATGTAAATGAACTACATTTCCTGTATCCATTCTTCAGTTGAGGGGGAACTGTGTTTTTCCAGTTTCTGAGTATTAAAGCTACTATGGACTTGACACATTGCCTTGTGGTACAGTGGAGTACCTTTCGAGTATATGCGCAGGAGTGCTATAGTTGGGTCTTCAGGTAGGATTATTTCCAGTTTTCTGAGAAACCTCCAAATTGACTTCCAGAGTGGTTGTACAAGTTTGCACTCCCACCAGCAATGAAAGAGTGTTCCTTTTCTCTTCATCTGTGGGAAAAAGGGCGTGTTGGGGGGGAGGAGACAGGTCCCACATAGGAGAACTCGGCAGGTGGAGCTCACCTAGTGGGATAGGGGAATACTGGCAGGCCCTCACACCGCACTTTGAGAAGGCACTTAAAGTACCTGTAACGCATGAGTCTGCCTGGCTGGCGGGGAGGTTTTTGCCCAGAAGTCAGGCCTGTTTGCATAGCCCAGGTACCTGTTGAGGAAGCTTGGCTGAGAGGAGGCTGGATCCTTGCCTGGTGACTGGAAATGCTGAGGCCTGCTCCATGCTTCTACGCGGCAGGTTTTAATAAGAAGAGACAGTTCGTAGTTTTAATATTTTATTATAGAAGAATAGGAAGAGAAAGGGAGGTAGAGAAGTAAAGAGAAAAAGAGACGATAGAGGGATGAGAACTGGCCATGGCCATGTGGAAAGAAGGGAAAGAATGGGGGGTGGGCAAGAGAGGGCAGAGAGAGATAAGAGGACAGAGAGATCGACCGAGGAGGGGCAAGAAGCCTTCTTTTATAGTAGGCTGGGTTACTGAGGGTCAGGAAAAGCCTGGCTGTAGCCAGATGACGATAGAGGTGGATTCCAGCCAGAATGCTAGAGGCCGGGGGCGTGGCCATACGTGACTGATGGCCGCAGGATTATGGAGCTGAGGAGTAAGCAGTCTGGAAGAATAGCTCACAAGTTCCATCCCATGTAGAATGTTCTACTGGGTCTCGGGAGTGGGCCTTGCTCAACCAGGCTACAGACTGCCATACAGGGTCCCAAACACATTCTCACCAGCCTGTGCTGTCACTTGATCAAAATTTGAGGTTTTGCTCTTAGCCATTCTGATTGGCTTAAGGTTGTTTTGATTTGAATTTCCCTTATGTCTAAGGGTTTTGAACATTTCTTTAACTGCTTCACAACCACACGAAATTCCTCTGTTGAGATTTCTCTGTTTAGCTCTGTACCCCATTTTTAATTGGGCTATTTCATTTGTTGGTGTCTGATTCTGTGAATTCTTTATATATTCTGGATATTAGCCCTCTGTCAGATGTAGGGTTTATAAAGATCTTTTCCCAATCTGTAGGCTGCCATTTTGTCCTATTGACAGTGTCCATTGCCTTACAGAAGTTTCTCAGTTTCATGAGGTCCCATTTGTCATGTGTTGGTCTTAGAGCCTGAGCTATTGGTGTTCTGTTCAGGAAATTGTCTCCTGTACCAAAGCATTCCAGGATATTTCCCTTTTATTTTTCTTCTATTAGATTCTGTGTATCTGGTTTTATGTTGACGTCTTTGATCCACTTGCACTTTGATCCACTTTTGTACTGAGTGATAAACATGGTTCTATTTGCATTCTTGTATATTCAGACATCCAGTTGGACCAGCAACATTTGTTGACAATGCTTTCTTCCTTCCATTGTAAGTATGATTCTGGTTGCTTTATCAAAAATCAAATGTCCATACATGTGTGGGTTTATTTCTGGGTAAATTGCTCTTCAATTCAATTCTACGATAAACTTGCCTGTTTCCATATTAATACGATACAGCTTTTATTATAGTTGCTCTGTGGTCAGCTTGAGATCAGGGATGGTGACACCTCTAGATTTTTTTGTTAAGGATGGTTTTAGATATCCTGAGTTTTTCATTTTTCCATATGAAGTTGAGAATTGCTCTTTCAAGGTCTGGAAAAAAATTGTGAGAATTTTGATGAGACTTGCATTGAATATGTAGATTGCTTTTGGTAAGATGACCATTTTCATGAACTATGTTAATCCTACTGATCCATGAGCATGGGAGATCTTTCCATCTTCTGAGATCTCCTTTAGTTTCTTTCTTCAGAGACTTGAAGTTTTTGTCATACAGGTCTTTCACTCACTTGGTTAGAGTTACACCAAGGTATTTTTTTTATTATTTGTGGCTACTGTGTAGACTGTTGTTTCCTTAGTTTCTTTCTTGATCTTTTTATCATTTGTAGAAAGGAGGGTTACTGATAATTTTTTTGAGTTAATTTTATATCCAGACACTTTGCTGAAGGTGTTTACCAGCTAGAGGGGTTCACAAGAAGAATTTCGGGGGTTGCTTATATATACTATCATATTATCCACAAATATCTATGCTTTGACTTCTTCCTTTCCATCTTGTATCCCCTTGATCTCTTTTGGTTGTCTTGTTGCTCTAGCTAGAACTTCAAGTACTATATTGAATAGATAGGGAAAGAGTGGACAGCCTTATCTTGTGCCTGATTTTAGTGGAATTGCTTTGAGCTTCTCTCCATTCAATTTGATGTTGGCTGTGGATGTGCTATAAATTGACTTTATTGTGTTTAGGTATGTACTTTGTGTCCCTAATCTCTCCAAGACTTTTAATATGAAGGAGTGTTGGATTTTGTCAAAGGCTTTTTCAACATCTAAGGGGATGATCATGTAATTTAATTTTTTCTTTCAGTTTGTTTATATGGCAGATTATGTTGATGAATTATCATATATTGAACCATCCTGCATCCCTGGGATGAAGCCCGTCTGATCTTGGTGGATGATGCCTTTGGTGTGTTCCTTGATTCAGTCTGCGAGTATTTTATTGAGTATTTTTTGCACCAATGTTCATAAGAGAAATTGGTCTGAAATTCTCCTTCATTGTTGGTCTTTGTATGGTTTGGGTATCAGGTTACTATGGCCTCATAGAATGAGTTTGTCAATGTTCCTTCTGTTTCTGTTTAGTTCAATAATTTGTGGAATATTGGCATTATCTTTTCTTTGAATGTCTCATAGAATTCTGTGCTAAAACCATCTGGTCCTGAGATTTTTTTTTTTTTTTGCTTGAGAGACTTTCAATTACTGCTTCTATTTCTTTAGGGGTTATACGGCTGTTTAAATAGATCTTGATTTAACTTTGGTAAGTGGTATCTGTCTAGATAGCCATCCATTTTGTTAAGATTTTCCAATTTTGTGTAGTATAAGATTTTGAAGTAGACTTACTGATTTTTTTTAATTTCCTGTTTCTATTGTTATGCCTCCCTCTTCATTTCTGATTTTCTTAATTTGGAAACTGTCTCTTTGAACTTTAATTAGTTTGTCTAAGTGTTTGTCTCCCTTGTTGATTTTTCTAAAAAAAAAAAAAAAAAAAAAAAAAAAAAAAAAAAAAAAAAAAAAAACCAAACAGCTCTTGGTTTTATTGATTCTTTGTGTTATTCTCTTTGTTTCTAATTGTTTGATTTCAGTCCTAAGTTTAATTATTTCGTGCTGTCTACTCCCCTTGGGTGTGTTTGCTTCTTTTTGTTCTAGAGCTTTCAGGTGTGTTGTTAAGTTGCTAGTGTGAGAACTCTCCAATTTCTGTACAAAGGCAATTAGTGTTATGAACTTTCCCCTTAGCACTGCTTTCATTGTGTCCCATAAATTTGGGTATGTTGTGTCTCCATTTTCTTTGAAACTAGAAAGTCTTTGATTTCTTCCACAGCCAAAGAGCAGACAGCCTATGTTAGCCAGTCCGTGGATCCTGTTGTGGATGTAACAGTCAATAAGGTTGAAAGTATAATATTGGTAATTCCCTATGCTAACATCATGACCCTGGTAGGGAAAGGAGTGCACCTAAAATCTAGATTAAGAGAGACTAGGTGAGTCCACATTAAAATTAGGAACTACTAATGACCCCAGACTCCTTACTAACAGAACCAACTCCATCCTCCACAATAGACTATTATAACCTGGGCCATGAGAAAGCATCTTTTGAGACAGTTTCCTTACAAGGCAACACCTGACCACCTCAGCTTCCACATTCCACCCTCCCTGGTTCATGGCTTCTGTGTAGGTGGTTTTCAAACATTAGCATGTATCCATATCACCTGGAGAATTTATCACCTCACAGATGGACAGACAGTTCCACACTTTGAGATTTTTTTTTTTGGTTGTTGTTGTTGTTCCAGGACAAAATGTGGGAACTTGCATTTTTAACAAGTCCCAGATGGTGGTTCTGGTCTGTGGAAGATACTTTCAGAATGGCTAATGCAGAAAAGTGATCAAGACAACTCTCCCAACTCAAACTAAAGCAGATGTCACAGAACTTAAATATTTAACTGCGACCAAGAATGGGTCTGAAGAGTGGGAGATGGCAGATGTTAAGTGGTTAACTACAAAACGTCCAAACGTTCTCCCATGATTAAGAACCCACATATCTGAGCCTGTCTCACCTTACTGATGTGACAGTTCTAGAAGCAGAGAGATTATGATGATCTGTATTAAGCAAAATAGAAATGACTAAAAATGGCCTTGGTTTCCTATTAGTTATGGATTCAGAGGCTTCTATTATAATTAATTTGGAATAAATGACCAGAAAATCCACCAATTATGCCCTCTAAAACAACCCAAACGTACTTCTTTTATTAAGGAGTCAGATCAATATATACAAGTATCTGCCCTTGGCAAGTCATAGACTACACAAGAAAATGCTCCTGTAAAACTCAGGATTCTTGGTTTTAGTAGAAGAGATGGATTCAAAACTAAGAAGTGACAGTGCTGCAGAGATGGCAATGATTAAGAGCATTAGATCCTCTTTCACAGGACCTGGGTTCAGTTCCCAGCACCCACATGGCAACTCACAACCATCTGTAACCCCAGTCCCACTGGATCTTACTTTCACATAGACATGCACACAAAACAGCAATGTACGTAAAAACAAAGATAAAAATAAATGGCTGGTTGTTACCGTTGAAGCACTCAGGCATGGGTAAGCCCTGGGGTGCCAAGCAGTCATCACCCATGGAGGTGCGTACCAAGTGCTGCTCTTGAAGCTCCAGGAAGCAATCTAGGTGAGGGATATGTGTGTGTGTGTGTGTGTGTGTGTGTGTGTGTGTGTGTGTACCATACACACACTTAACCAGAAAAGACCAAAGGTAAGTAGGAAATCGATACCAGGCTGCACAGTGGAAAGTGATGACTCTTTATTCAAGTTCCACCTCTGAGTCAGTTCTCATTGCTCAAGAGTGACTGTGTGCGTGTCTATGGAAAGTGCCGTGAGTTTTCCGATAAAACTTAGCCGCAAGTGCTAGCTGATTGTATTAGCCAAAGGCAATATGGATGCCTGCGGATTGTTCTCTGTTTTACTAGCTGACTAAAGGATTTTTAGAGAAGTACCTGGAGCAGGTGTGACTCAGATAACCACAAATTAAAAAAAAAAAAAGAAAAGAAAAAAGAAAAACTGAAAATTGCAGAGTTGCTGACTATGAGTAAAGTGCAGTTAGGATCCATGACAGTGAGAAAGATGACCTATGTCACTCACAACAGTAGCACTAACCACAGGAATGGGTCCACACTTTGTTCCACAAACTCGTTTGCATTAAATGGTTGGGTTCTTTCTTATTTGGTGGTTTTAGTATTTTGTTTCTCCAGCTCTGTAACCAGAGCTACAAACCTTAAGAACGTGTAACAGTGCAGGGTTAAGGGGTCCTGCGTCTACTCTACCACAGGGTTTGGGCCTCTAGGGGAGGTAGGACATGGGAGTTTGACTGTCCTGACCCCACCCAGGCGCTGGGCTGGTGTCAGCCTATGGGAAGCTGAGGGACACTGATCCAGGCTTTGGGGAGAGTGGTCTGAGGTCCCCAAGGACTGCTGGAACTGGCTTGGGGGGTTCCCAGGACATCTGGTTCTCAGGTTCCTGGGCACCCAGGTGCTGCTGGGAGCTGTGGAAGAGTTGAGAATGGAGCGGAGGGGGGGAGGGGAGGGCCACGAGCAGGGCTGAAGAGGAAAAGGGGGCACTCCAGCTGGATCCCACGGGGATAGAGTCCTTGGTTTGTTGGTGGCTGGCTTGGCTTGGTAGATGCTGTGGCTGGGAGCGCTGAGAGGCCTTCTGCGGGAGAGTAGAAGGCTGGCTGTTTATTTGAAGGCCTGCTCCATTGCTTCCCACAGCGGATCCCGATGAAAAGAGGCAGCCCATGGTTTTATGACATTTATTGTTATGGTAGAAAGTAAATGAGTAAAACTGTACCCCACTTCTCAGGGGCAGGCCTGAGGTTAAATAGCTTTTTCAGAGAAGATTGTCTGGGAAGGGGAGTTTATTGGCTAAGAGTCCAGGCCTTTAGGTACCTTATTAAAATGAGATCTGTCTTGAGATCTGTGGTCATGTCTTCTACCTGTGGAAGGGCTTGGGACTTTGCCCTTACTTGACTGATGGCCACAAATCTATGGAGGGCTAGGGCCTCATGTCATGAGCTTAGTGTCTGGGAACCAGGCAAAATGCCTGCCATCCCTCAGGGTCACCTGGGTTTCCGGCCTTAGCTCAACCAGGAGCCAGGCTGCCTTTCATGGTCCTACAACAGAGCAGAATGAACGCATCTCAGGTCAAGAATGCTGCCAAGAGGTGCCAAGAGGGGACTATGGCAGCTGGAAAAGATCGATTGCTGGAGCAAAAGGATCCAGGTTCTTACCAACCTACTCCCAGGAGGAAGCAATAAATGAATTAAAGCCCAGCTTTGCCACCAGGTGGGTGTAGGTTCAAATCCTGGCTGGACCATCTGCTGCCTGTAAAGTCTTAGGTAACTTTTGTACCCTATTAAGAATTAACTAACTATTGTGCAAAGCAAATGAGGCCATAAAGTTGCAGGTGCATCAAGGAAGCTCGATAATCATTCGTATTTTTATTTGATTCAAGTCACTGCTAGATGTACATGGTCATAAGGAAAAGAGGAATATGCACAAATGCATATATGTGCCTATATAGGTATGAAGAACACACATATGCATACATATATATGCATACATAGGTATGAGGAATACATGCATGTATATATATGCATATGCAGGAGCACACACAAATACATATATATGCATACGTAGGTATGAGGAATACATACATACATATATATGAATATATAGGTATGAGGAACATATACACATACATATACACATACAGAGGTATGAGGAGAATATACACATACATATATGCATGTACGGATCTGAGGAGCACACACACATACGTATACATGCATGTATACATATGAAAGCAGGGGGAAAGCACATAAAGAAAAAAAAGCCAAACATTTCCCAGGAGGCTGTTCTGGGTTCCACCACACATGTTCTAATGAATCCAAAAGAATGTTTAAATTGTGAATCTGGTCTGAGCTCCAACTTCTTCAAGATCCTCTGGAGTTCAGTGTGGATCAGCTCCCACTAGGTCTCCACCCGCTAAATTGTTAATTCTAGGCCCTCAACCAGAGTTTCTAATTTAAAATAGTTCACTTCCTGTTCACAAAAGAGGTCAACCTTGAAGATAACCGAATTTTCTTCTGTTACTCAGAAAAGTAAGGAAATGCAAATGCCAAAGAGAGAAGAAATGTTTTCTGAACATCAGAAAGCTAGGGACGCGTTGCCTTCCCATCCATGCAGGTGGAAGATCTAACACGCATAGCCTTCAGGTGGAAGTCTCACAAATACATCATGAAGGCAACCGGAATAACTTAGTCCTTGACTAATGCATTCCTTATGCCTAAAATAGTAAAGCTGAGTGAATACAACTGATCAAATGTGCTACTTGGGCAAAATTCAAGACTTCGAATAATTTATGAATCATTGATCAACAATCTAAATTCATAATATCTGATCCTGATAAATTATGAAGTAAGCTGGGCTTACTTCAAGTTTTTAATTCCCGCACTTAAGAGGAAGAGGCAGGAGGATCTCTGAGTTAGAGGCCAGCCTGGTTTACATAGCAAGGTCTAGGACAGTCGGGACCACATAGAAAGACCCTGCTCCCCCAAGAAAAGGAAACAAACAAAAATTATGAAGTAAATAAGAAAATATGAATACCACTGCGTTAAAAATCAAACTATGGAAACACACACACACAAAATAGCATCAAGAAGGGGCTTTAGAGGTGACTAGGTTGACAAGAACATGTCTTGCTCTTGTAGAGGACCCGGGTTTGGTCCCTAGCACCCACATGTCGGCTTTTGTAACTGAGTTCCAGGGAACCCAACACCACTTTCCCAGCTCCACAGGCACCAGGCATGCTTATGGTGTATATAAACACAAAGACACGCAGAGATGCACACACAGGCACAACACTCACACTCCAAATAAAATAAAATAAATCAATTTTAGTAGCAAATTGAACATCAATATTAAAATATTTTTGTTTGTTCATTTTTGAGACAGGGTCTCATTATGTAGTCCAGGCCAGCCTCTCAAGTTCTAGGAAGACAATCGCTCCGATGAACTTAGAAACACTTTTGAAGAAATACTCTTTGGTTGTTATTTGCGCTAATGGATTATAAGCTTTGCTCATTACATTCTCTTACTGAGACTATCTAATGAAAAACTGAAAAGAAAAAAAAAAAAAAACACCAAGAAGTGGAACCAGAGACACTGTATCACAGGACTTTTCTGGATGTATTCAATTACATTTGTGGATAGTTTAGCAGAATTTATAACACTTTTCTGTAACTTGACAAGTCTTTCTGTTTGAAACAGTTCTTTTTAATTAGTTAGTTAGTTTCTTTGTTTATTTGCTTTACATCCTGGCCTTAGGTTCCCCTCCTTCCTCTTCTCCAGTTCCTCCCCCCCAGCTTCCCCCTCTGTCCATTCCTCCTGTTTCTCCTTAGAAAAGGCAGACCTCCCATGGATATGCATAGCTAGTTGCAGTAAGACTAAACACCTCCTCTCCTATTAAGTAAGGCTATATAAGGCAGCCCAGTAGGATGAAAGGGTCTCAATGGCAGGTCCCAGAATTATAGACAGCCCCTGCTCCCACTGTTGGGAGTCCAACAGGAAGACCAAGCTACACAGCTATAACACACGCTACACAACTATAACACGCTGAGGGTCTCGGTCAGTCCCATGTAGGCTCCATGGTTGGTGGCGTTTCAGTCTCTGTGAGGCCCTGTGGGCCCAGGTTAGTTGATTCTGTGGGTTTTCTTGAGATGTCCTTGTTCTTTATGGATTATCAGGTAGCCAAAGGTTTCAAATGTTTTGTGTATCTTTGCAAATGCTATGGCTTGTACAGTAATAATCACATGAGGCAAGAAGGAAATCTGGGTCAACACAGTACAATACAACTTGGAGAAAAAAGTTTTCTGGTAACACTGTCGTAGTTAGTAGGGTTTTACTGCTGTGAACAGACACCATGACCAAGGTAGCCCTTATGAAGGACAACATTTATTTTTATTTTTGATTTATTATTTACATTTCAAATGTTGTTCCCTTTCCTAGTTTTCACCCCCGAAATCTCCTAACCCATGCCCTCTCCCCTGTTCCTCAATCCACCCACTCCCGCTTCCCTGTCCTGGCTTTCCCCTATACTGGGGCATCAAGCTTTCTCAGGACCAAGAGCTTCTCCTCCCTTTGATGTCCAACAAGGCCATCCTCTGCTGCATATGCATCTGGAGCCATGAGTTCCTTCATGTGTACTCTTTGATTTGTGGTTTAGTCCCTGAGAGCTCTGGAGGTGCTGGGTGGTTCATATTGTTGTTCCTCCTATGAAAGAACAACATTTAATTGGAGCTGGCTTACAGATTCAGAGGCTCAGTTCATTATCATCAGAGTGGGAACATGGCAGCATCAGGCAGGCATGGTGTAGGAGGAGCTGAGAGTTCTCCATCTTCATCTGAACGCTGCTAATGGAAGACTGGCTTCCAGAGAGCTAGGACAAGGGTACTAAAGCCTACACCCACAAGGCCACACCTACTCCAACAAGGCAACACCTCCCAACAAGGCCACTCCCTGGGCCAAGCACATACAAACCAAACACAATCTCCTCTGCACAAGGAGGCATAATTACATTAAAACTCTTCTCAGAATACATGTCACTTCTTCCATGAAGATGGGCCCTACACATAGGCTACATGTGGCATCTTTAGGACCTGGAGAAGGATCTGGTGTGGTCTGCCATACAGAGAATACAGAGCTCACCTAGGTTTGTAAGCACCTCCTGTCTTATTTGAGTGAGTCTGGGGGAGCCCCTGTCCGTACAGAGAGAATAGACGTCAGCTAGGCTATCAACAACACTCACTCCCAGCCTTCTGGGTGGGAAATGGATTATAATGTTCTTCCTTTGAAGAGTCAGTCCTGCATGTGTAACATTCCTGGTTTCTCTGGTGCTCATCTGTGATGGCAAGGACCGCTGTGCTCTCAGCAATGTTTCTTGTTTGTTTATGTATATTGTCTGCCATGATAACAAAAGGTAAAAGCTGACATTTGCTGGCTTTCACCCCAAGAAGTGAACGTGTTATGTGAGTAGTCTCAGTTTAGCCCTCTAATAAATATGCATCATTGTGTTTAATTTTCTATTCACTTCATATTGTTCCCTCCAAAAAGCTGTCTAAGACTCCAGTTCCCCCTCAATACCTAACTCCTCCCCAAACACAATTCTGAGGTCTACTTAAATAATGTCTTGTGTGTCACTGGATGGTGAAGTGCATTAGTAGATAATTAAATTTATTAATGCTGCAATCCTCTGTATGCTTCCTTTCCACAGCAGCTCTGAATTATCAATGAGACTGTTGATGGGAAATGCCTACAAGGGGAATAAGTACCATATCAAAGCAGACTCCACCTTTATACCCTTTTAAATGCTGGCATTGGGCATTCTGAGTATTTTATAGGGAGCTATCTAACAAATAGTTCACTAAGTGCATGAGGTTCTTGGGACTGTGGGGGGATAAAGATAATTCATATCCAAACATATCTTCCGGGAGCTCACTGTCTACAACATGAGGTACTGTTCTGAACATAGAGCAAGGGATCAATTCTACATTAGCAAGCTTCTATTTTTATCACCATCTATATTTTAAAGCAAAGCACGCAGTCATCACACATGCATCCACATGTACCTACCTACACAAGATGGATTTAATAAAAGATAATAATTACTTTTACCTGACATAGACTCTTATAGATACCTCTTCTAGTCAATTCCAGAAAATACCAGTCATGCATGTCCTCAAACTCAAATTTTTAACTTCTTAATGGATCACACTCTATCATTTGAAAAAAATACTGTTCTTGGTGATTTTTGTCTTACTGGATGTGAGTTTTTTTTAAAAAAAAATCTATGAACATACTAAAAGAAACTCTTTAGTAAATATTTAAAATCTACTGGGTGAAAAAAAATGTCATTGAGAGTCTCTGAGACCTCTGCTCTCAATTCTTCATATGCACGATGACGATGATGACGACGACGCTGTTGGAGAAAAATGCCAACAGCCTTCCTGCACAGGCATGAGAACAGATACTTGCCCTCATGTGCCTGCAGCCTCTGTGTCTATATGTTACATTAGTTTCTGCACACTGACAACTGTAGCGAAAGCTCCCTGCAGGGAATCACGGGAATTTGAGTGAAGGGGTTACTTTGCTTGTTCCTCACCATCTCAAAATTGCACTGAGACACAAGGGCTTTCTGACAAGACTTGGCAAGCTCCCTGCTATTTCCAAGATTGCCTGTTCTTCTGGCAAGTTTTTGAGAAAGAAATGTGTCTCTTTATTCTAAAGTGTTTGTGAGTATGTATCCATATATATATATATATATATATATATATATATATATATATATATATATAATTTTTTATTCTTTAAAATCATAATAAAAATACCTTGTTTCCACTTTCCTTTTCCTCCCTACCGATCCTCCCATAAACTTCACTCTTTGCTCTCTTTCAAAACCGTGGTCTCTTTTACCATGAATTGTTGTTACATGCATATGTACATGCAACTAACATGCACACACAGACACACACACATACACACACACACACACACACATACACAAATACAATTTGCTCAGATAATAATGTTACTTATATGCATATCTTTTCAGCACTGACCATTTGGTATTGGGTAACCAGCTGGTACACTCTTCCCTGGGGAAGGCGGTTTCTCCTGTGCCCAGCATTCTTTAGATGCTGTAGTTGTTTGTAGACATCGGGCCTCATGTGCTTCTTTCTCCCTTCACAGTCTCTTGTGATTGGTGTCATCCTCCATTCAGGTCATTCTTAGGCAGCCATGATGGTAATACTTCATGGCTATAGCTTCTCCAACATTTCTAGGAGACACAATCTAACAAGAACCTTCCTGGTCCTCCAGCACTTAGTCTTTCCACAATGATCCCTGAGCCTTAGGTTTGAAAGATGTAGATGGGTCCAGTAAGACTGAGATCCTCAACTCTATATTTTGATTGGTTGTGGTTTTCTGTAACGGTCTCTGTTGCAAAGAGAAGTTTCCCTGAAGAGGGATGAGAATCACACTTTTGTGTAGCATATACATAAGGACAAATATTTAGAATGTAGTTACAGTTTATGTTGTCTTGGTGAAGTAGTTGGTTGTAAGTTTTCCTCCAAGGTCTGTGGCTTCACTAGCCCTATGTAGTTGGCTAGTTCTCTAGCACTGAGCACTTATATTTAATTCTACAGGAGACATACACATGGATGGGTATAGATACTTTCTTAAATATTCTTGCAGCATTTATGCTTTAATTGCCATATGATAGTAACTAATTTTCTTTAAAAAGTGTCATATTGATGCAATGGTTCTACAAGCCTTCCTCCTTATCACAGAACTCAACTATATTTAAGATGCACATTGGGTCTGTGTGCCTTAGAAGTAGCCCATGAGGTTGCAAATTGATACAACCACTCTGGAAAGCAGTCTGGCAGTTCCTCCGAAAACTGGGCACCTCACTTCCAGAAGATCCTGCTATACCACTCCTGGGCATATACCCAGAGGATTCCCCACCATGTAATAAGGATACATGCTCTACTATGTTCATAGCAGCCCTATTTATAATTGCCAGATGCTGGAAAGAACCCAGGTATCCCTCAACAGAAGAGTGGATGCAAAAAATGTGGTATATCTACACAATGGAGTACTATTCAGCCATTAGAAACAATGAATTCATGAAATTCTTAGGCAAATGGATGGAGCTAGAGAACATCATACTAAGTGAGGTAACCCAGACTCAAAAGGTGAATCATGGTATGCACTCACTAATAAGTGGTTATTAACCTAGAAAACTGGAATACCCAAAACATAATCCACACATCAAATGAGGTACAAGAAGAAAGGAGGAGTGGCCCCTGGTTCTGGAAAGACTCAGTGAAACAGTATTCGGCAAAACCAGAACGGAGAAGTGGGAAGGTGTGGGTGGGAGGACAGGGGAAGAAAAGGGGGCTTATGGGACTTTCGGGGAGTGGGGGGGCTAGAAAAGGGGAAATCATTTGAAATGTAAATAAATTATATCGAATAAAAAAATTTAAAAAAAAGAAGTAGCCCATGAGAATAGCAACAGTTGCAGCAGAAAAGAATACATTTTAATGCAAAAGTATTAATAACTTTCTATTCTAGAAGATGACCAAAAAGTTTATTAAATCTCTTTCTCGGAATAAGGAATACCAACGTCCATCTTCATATTTTGCTCTGATCAGATTTGATCAGCAGATTCACTTCCTTTGACTGGTTCAAGAATCAGAAAAATCATGTAGTCTTGAGAACATGAACCTGCAACTCTGGGGCCCAAGAAATGGCCCTAGTGTCAACTCTGCAGTCATTCATGGGCCATTGTGATGGCATTACTGCTCTGAAAGCTCTGGCCTGTTAGTGCGAACAGAGAGACTATGATGACATTTGGTGAGGTGAGTGTTGCGGGATGAAGAACATGAATGCATAAGACAATGAGGCAAAGTCAGATTTTAGACATCCGTGAATTAGATATCAGTGGCACTGGAAAGTGACCAATGTTTTCTTTTAAGTTAAAATATACTCTTCATACACTCTGTGCATACATATTACATACATAAATGATACTTTACATACATATTGGCTCAGCACAAGAATTCAAACATCCATGACTTTCTTGTTCTTCCATTTTCGATATAAAATTCAGTAATTTCGATTCTCAGTTCCAAAATCTTTCTTTTTAAATCATTTCTGAACTTCATTTTTGCTGTGACCCAGTCTCTCTCTTTGTGTAATCACATACATGCCTGTGCATGCTTTCATGCCATTCACATGCCTAATACTGTTTCCCCTAATTATGTTTTTCCTTCTTCTCCACAGTAGCCACTCTGAAGTTCAAACTTAGATAAATCCCCTGTGAAATCATCTGGAAACCCATGAAATGTGAACCCTTTCCCTCACACCGTGAAGGAGCCTTGTGTGATCTTTTAAATATGTTTTTTCCTCTTTTGTTAGACTGGAAGTTCCTGAAAATTGAAACTGTAGGATATTTCTATTTTGTCCTTAATGCCTCATAGAAATTGGTTCTGGGTTTTAATAGATTAATCGATCCATTGATCCATTTAATCAATGTGATTGCCTTGATGTCTCCATTTTTCTTGGAGTCCTATTTAATCCTGAAGTACTTTTCTGTGCCCTGTCTGAATCAAACCGTGTTCAGTCATCATTCATGGGAATACTTTGTACTTCTCCGGAAGTCTGTATTCTTTACCTAAAAGATAGGTCCAGTGACCCATCTGTCTCTACCTTACAAAGTGTCACTGATGGTGGATGAGGTCATTCACCCTGAATGGGCACACGTGAATTACATTGGCTATGCATGGCCGCACCACCTGAACAGGTCTCCTGTCCCCTGAACGGCAATGGCTTCTTCTGATATTAGAGGCAAACTATTTCAAAAGCTCTTGTCACTGTTGTTAATTTTCTTCCTTGTGATTGACGGACTTCTCCGGTAGATCAGATCCAGGGCGTCCAGGTCAGTGGTAAAGTCAGGATAGCAACTTTCTGCCCTGTTAGTCTGATGGCCCATCAGTGAGATGTCTGTTTAAAATATTTAAAGATGTCCTGGACTTAGCATCATTTCTCAGTTACTGGAGTCCACAGTCAGAGATTTATCCTTCGTAACCATCTCTGCAGGTTTTGCTGCTCTGCTTTATCTGGAAGCTAAGCAAGTATTCTTACAGACTTTATTTTCCCAGGAAGTCTTCGCCTCTATTTTCCCCATTGTGAAATTTGTCCAAAGATTCCCTTTGTCTTGCTTGACATCCATAGACAAATTTTACCCTATTTAAAATGTAGCTCGAAACATATCAAGATATTAGTAGCATATAATTCCTGAACAAAATGAGTTGTTTTGGGTTTTTTTGTTTGTTTTGGTTTTTTTTTTTTTTTTTTTTTTTTTGGTTTTCTTTTGGTTTTGTTTTTGTTTTTTTTGTTTTTTTGTTTTTTTGTTTTTTTGTTTTTTTATTTTTTTCCGAGACAGGGTTTCTCTGTGTAGCCCTGGCTGTCCTGGAACTCACTCTGTAGACCTGACTGGCCTTGATCTCAGAAATCCTCCTGCCTCTGCCTCCCAAGTGCTGGGATTAAAGGCGTGTGCCACAACTACCTAGCTCAAAATGAGATTTCATGAGAAGTTTTTATTCACTTTATCAATTTAGTGACAGAATACTAATGAATAAATAAATAAATAAATCTCAACAACCCTGGGCCACCTTGTTCAAGAAAAACAGAATTTTTCAGTATTGTCTGTAGCCACGGGAAAAAAAATTACTATTATTTAATAAAGTTCTAAAGACCACAGACCCCAGGGTAGAACTTCCCCATGGGGCCAGCCATAACAATTCCAACTGTGCTTGCTATAGTCTAACCCCTCACTGGGCACAGTGGTACATATCTGTCAGTAATCATGTCACAGAAGCAGACATTGAGAGCTACTGGCCAGCCTAGACCTTGTTGTGAGCTTGATACAAAAATTAAAACGTAGTCAAATCCAAGCACTAAACTGTCTCAAAGAATCAACCCTTCCAGAATCAACCCTTTCAGACATTTTTTTCCTTGTCTTTAAGAAATGACACTGTGGCACTGGGGGTGGGGGTGGGGTGGGGTAAGCACATGTCTTTCATCCCAGAACTCAGGGGGTAGAGGCAGGCAGATCTCTGAGATCTGAGGCTAAGGTCCAGGACAGACAGAGCTATACAGAGAAACACTGTCTCACAAAACAAAACCAAAAAAGAAAGAAAGAAAGAAAGAAAGAAAGAAAGAAAGAGAGAGAGAGAGAGAGAGAGAGAGAGAGAGAGAGAGAGAGAGAGGTAGAGGGAGAGGGAGAGGGAGAGGGAGAGAGAGAGAGAGAGAGAGAGAGAGAGAGAGAGAGAGAGAGAGAGAAGCAAACCAAGAAAAGACTTATCCTTTAGCCATAGAAACTGGCCCTTGGAAGCTTTAACGGCAGTTCTAATGAAAGTCTTATTACCTTATACCAGAGCGCTTTAATTTTTTATCTTCCTCTTTGGAATAACTCTCAGCAACTTTTAAGTGTGATGGCTCTTCATGACTGCCAGCCCTAGGAGATTTATAATCACCTAGGAGGCAAATATCAGGGTGTGCTATAAGTGCATTTCCAGAAAGATTTAACTGAGATGAAAAGATTCACCCTGAATGTGAGTGACAACGTTTCAATGTCTGGAACCCAGAGCTGATAAAAAGGAAGACAGGTGGAGTTTACCTCTCTCTGCTTTCTGACCAGCTGCGTTACAACTCCAGCCGCCATAACTGAGGATGCCCAGAGTATCATTCCTTCCCCACAGAGATGGACTGCACCTTACAGCTGTAAAACAAACCATTTCTTGTGTTTTTTAAACAACAAGAACAATAATTAGTATGCTATATATTGTTTGTCCTAGATGTTCTTATTGTCTGTCCGAGACCACACCTTGGATCTCAGACCAACTCTGGAAATATCTCCCTGGCCAGATTCTCTCTCCTTTCTCAGCTGTTCTTAAATAACCACGGCAATGACCACAGAAAACGATTAGAGGTAAGATGACATGGTAAGTAGTCTGATAGGACTAGCACAAAATGAATACCTAAGGAGTTCATATTGGACAAATATTTCAAGATCACAATCAAAATTAAATTTAATTCCCTGTGATTAATTTTTAAAATGAAAGACGATGAACAAAAATGGAATTGGATTGGCGTTCTAGCTCTTCATTAACTGCAGTAAATTGAAAGGAGGAAAGGAGGGAGGGAAGTTGGGAAGGAGGAAGGAAAAGGAGAAAGGGAGGAAGAAAAGAAGGGAGAGATGGAGGGAAGGGAAGGAGGGAGGGAGGGAGAAAGGGAGGGAGAGAAGAAAGGGAAAGAGGGAAGGAGGGAGGGAGGGAGAACAGGAGGGAGAGAAGAAAGGGAGAGAGGGAAGGAGGGAAGGAGAAAGGGAGGGAGGGAGGAAGGGAGAGAGGGAGGGATGAAAACTATCAAAACAGCTAGGGAAAGTTAAATGGGCTTCCCTATATTAGATAATTTTAGAGTTATGAAAATGGCAGTTTCCTCTAAGTCCATTTTATCTCTCTCTGGGTCACTAGCATCTTACACTTACCTAATATTCCTCAGAAGTTTTTATGTTTAGAGAAAACACTCAGGGATAAAGAAGATAAGCCTCCTTAGGTCTTCAGACCGTGAGGACATCGTCTACAGATGCTTTCTTTTTAATAACAATAATGCCAGATAAGTGCACTTTCACGATGATTATAGCATATTATCCCCACAGTAATATCCCCAGGGAAGATAATATCCTCATCATACATATGAAAACGAGCTCAAAGAGGTTAAACAGCTTGTGTCACGACAAGTGGCAAATAATGACCTCTGAGGACTCCCGCTGTCCTCTCCAGTTTGTGCGGATTGTCTGTCTGCAAAACACAAGCAGAGAGCTGAGAACTACTCACTGTCAGCGATGTCCAAAGAAGCAGAAAAAATGAAGCCAGCCAAAGTTAGCTTTTACTCCCCAAACTGTGATTCCCTCAGCATTGTGATTTTTATACATTGGCTTGAATTGGCCAGAAAGCGATTAAAATGGCAGCTATTTCTGAGTTCGCAGTAAGTGTAGCCACAGACCTCTTCTCAGACACTGTATCCTGCAGAACGTCAGTACTAGGCAGACCCCAGCCTCACAGGAAAGAAAACCTGTCTTCTTCAGTACATCCTAGTGGGATCTCCTTATGCCTCTAGACTGTGTTGTCTATAGAGAATGTGCCCAGTGCATTTTCTTTGTTTCACAGAAGAGGACTCCAGAAGAGCATGGATTTTAATTTCAAAAAATAAATAAGCACCCTTGAGAAAATATAGCGGATGTACACCCCACCCCCACCCCGTCCTAGAATCCGACCTCCTCATCCATTAGTAAGAACTTCCTGGAACACAGAGAACAAGGGCAGGGCTCAAGGTGAGAGGCGGGGCAGTGTGCACAAACTTGGATAGGCCTTTGAGAAAGTGCGGAAGGAAAGTGTGGTTTCTAAGTTACAGTCGTTGCAGAATGAACAGCATATTGTATGTGCTATGCTAGAGGTATGTTATGAATAACAAAAGCCCTGCAGCATTTACATATTTGTTTTCAGCAATCCTGGCAGTTGGATCTCACCAGTCTACGCCTCTTTGCCAAAATCACTAAACACTGGTACATATGGCATCTGAAGGACCATATGCCATAGAAAATGCTAGCTGATGCCTATACTTCTATATTATATTTTTATTTCAGATTTTTGCAGTTTGAACAAAGAATAGTCAGAAAAAAAAACAAAATATTGGACAAGCAGTAAACACGAACGTGGAAAAAATTGCCTTCAGAGAAAGCAAATAAAGGAAATGAATCTATCATGAGCTAACATGACTATATGGTAATGAGTCAGATATGGGAAGTAATTGTTTTGCATGAACAAATTTACATAGCTTTTCATTCCATTGTGTTTGAAGCTAAGAGCTACAGCGGGAAGATTGAGGGCTAACATATTTTTCCCACCTTATTCTGTCTAACGTTTCTTGCTAAAATCAAATCTCCATTTGATTGAAGTTAATTAGCAAGGGGATTACAGTTGGCACATCTAAATTCAGGTTAAAGCAGAACAATTTAAATATCAGGAGTTACTTTTCCAATATTTATTCAGGTTTTTAACAGGGACTTTTTAGTACAATGTAGGTGTTTTGGTTATTGTTGTTGTTGTTGTTGTTGTTGTTGTTGTTATTTGTTGTTTGTACTGGGAGGTTTTAAAACAAAATCAATGTGACTGAATATTTTGCTTTATCAAAACAAGAAAACAAAAATTCCAAGCCAGTCTTTTTACCAATATGAAAACTACCAAAATATCTGGATAGGTCTAGTATGTAAGGAAGGAAGGTTTTAATTGCTGGAGGAGGAGGGGGAAGTGTATATTCACAACATTCCAAATGTAGTTTAGTCCCTTTAATAACTCCAAAATTCTGACATGAACTGTCCAGCTAAGTGTGAATGAGAATGAAATGACCATGTAGTTCAAAAGTGCCATCACAGGGCATTAGATTCATTGACTCTGTGGTCGAATGCACAAATCAGAAGGAGCATGGAATAATGGAATATAGAAAATACATTTATGTAAAGCATATATGTTGGAATAGTTTGACTTTAGATCTTAACACAGTCATTAGTTTCAAGTATTATCCCCCGGTATAATACTTTAGATCTTTAAAAAGCCATTCATGTTCTGTCTCATAGAAACAATTACACAAACAAGACATAAGCGCTTTTCCCATTTCACAAATAAGAAAGCCAGCCAGAAAGGTTGCTCTCTTCTCCCTGTGTCCTCTGTACACTGTCACTGTGTTACAGTGCAGAAGTTAGCTCACAACAGACTGGAAAGAGGTTCATAGCAAGACATGTTTGCCGAGGAACTGTCCAGAATGGTGCAAAATTGTGTTTGACATACAACCTTAAGTTTTTCCTGAAAGCTTACTCATGGAAGTTACGGAGTTTTGATGAACTTGGAGCTGTGTTTGCTACACTTCAGTCATTTCAAAATCAGGAGTCTCAAGCTGTCATGTCTACACAAGACACCAACTGTAGCACGTGCTACTGTTAGCCTCCCTCTTGGAATGCGACATCTACAGCAAGAAAGGCATGCTTGCTTCTGAGAGTCACCCCAGCAAATGATCCTACAAGTTAGAGCTTAAAGCAACAGCATCTAGGATGCTGAACCCCAACACAAAGATCTCCCTAAAAGCCCCAGAAGAGCATTCTGTCTTGCTGTGGGCATCCAGTTTCCACCTTCATCTTTCAGTGAAGTCAATCTCTTCTTTGGATGTGCCATTCTCCTGTGTCTTTTTTAGGACACGTCTTGTTGGCTTTGGTAATTTATGCATTTTACGTCAAGACCATCAGAGATGCTTAATTGCATCAGCCAAGACAATTTTTAAAAAAAAGCCGTTATATGGCTTCCATTTCTGGGAACAGAAATGTAGCACACCTTTTGACCCTGTTCAGCACACTTCAGTCCACCCTCTGCTGTCCACCCTCATCTGCCACACTCATAAAATTATATTTCTAACACCCTAGCAGCTTCTAAGTCTCAGGCTATTACAATAGCAATTTCTAGGTACAAAGTTTGAAACAAATATCGTCAGTTGAAAAATACTTAGGTTTATTGTGTGGGCTAGGTATGTGTTAGACTCTAGGTGTGATCCATTCTAAGATAAAACTGTTCCCCTTATGTAGAAACAATAACTAAGTAGATAAATATATTTTTCTAATTTCAATAGTGAAGACATGCAGACATTGGCTATAGACAAAGGAGATAATCCCATTCCAAAAGAGAAATAGAAGGGAATGAAGGGATCTAAGTGAGTTTCTAAGTAAGTTTGAAAGGTGTCAGCAGGAATCCCATGAGTTTGTTTGTGAATTAGATTCTGAGCTTTATCTCAGGCCAGCTGGGAATGTGACAACACATAGGCTGTCCAACCTGCACGGCTTCACATTGGAGTTTCTATTCCTCTCCTCTCTCGGAAACTGCACATACAGTCTCTTGCCTGTGTGATTCCGAAGGCGCAATCTCACTCTCTCATTTCGGTCCTTATCTTTTGGAGTTCAAACCATCAGTATCCATGATGACAAAATAGTATCTTGGCTCTCGACTCTCCCACATATGAAGGTGTGAAGCCTTCGACAACAGAGTTATTCACAGAGCTTTCTGGATCACCACATCTCTGTTCCAGGTCTCTATCCAGACCTGGATAAAGTGGTTCTTTAACCCACAATCCTAATTGCTTGAGTAATAGATCTTTTTCAGCTGTACCTCAGACTTCTCTCCAAAGAACACTTACCTGATCATGAATTTGTTCATCTTCAGACACTTTGCAGCCTGGATAGGCAAGAGTCTCTCAAACCACCATTTCTTTCTGGCTGACAGTTTGTTCGTTGGATTCTGTCTTTCCTATGGTACAGGAATGAGATAAGGAAAGGAGGAAACGAACCACGCCTTCCATGCCTCCCTGGGGACAATGACATCACTTCCTGTTCTCCCCATTAGCTTAGAACATAAATCAGCCAAGTTTTCTGCTGCCCATAACAATTCCCAAATATATAAATTCAACATTCTCCTCATTCCAATCTAAGTTCTTATTGGACTGACCCTTAGCACCTTTGTTTCTATGTGGTCCCTTTAAAGCAACAGGCTTTTCTGCTAAGTATTTAAATTTCTTGCAGCCTCTACTAATTGCCTAATTTGTCATATAAATAAGCCAGAAACAACCTCACTGTATTAGCTCCCAGGTTGTTTACTTTCCCATTAACTAAAAAACCTGGCAGCAGCAAATTCAGACATTCACATACTCAGTTGTTTTTAAAAGAACCCAAAGAGGCAGACCATTAGCTACTTCGAAACTGTCTCCTTTGCCTAATCCCATGAAATTATGTGCAGCCCCGATAAACTCATTGCTAACTGCGGATAAAAGAAGGTCTGAAACCAAGAAGACTGTAAGCTGCTGGTGGCTTCTAGAGCTGTCTGCTGGAGCATCTCTGCTACACTGGTAAAAAACATCTCAACTCCTGCTCCCCTTCTGAGGGGGCCTCTAGACAGGGTCACAGAGTGAGGGACTTCCTGTAATATGCGTCTCTGTCCTGAGCCTGGTTGTGTCTGTGTGTGCTCCTGCTATTTCTTGGTCATATCTTTTCCTTGTTCAGCTCTTAAATACTTTGTACCTCTCTACAGACAGGAGGATGGAATGGGTTTCCAGGGTTTTTAGGTGCATCCCTCCACTTTCCAAGGTATGGTCTCTTTAGCGACATCATGCAAATGAAAGCAGCCCTGTGCAACTTCTTCAGGATATTCTACTCACCTTGATACTTTTAAGATCCACCTATACCACTCTAATAAATCTGTCTTTCTTGGTAAATGGTATTCTACTCTATGAGTCAAATGTCTCACCCACTGAGGATATATCAGTTTGGATAATTATGAATAGAGTTGTGATGATCAGAGGATAAGATACTGTGAATATGTTTCAATTCTCCAAAGTAAATGCCCAGCACATAGGACTTCTGGGGTAAAGGGCATATGCTTTCTTAAAAGTGTGCCAAACTATCTCAAAATAGTTAAGGTTCCTCACAAGCCATGCTCAGTGAAGGTGAGTCCCGGATCCCAGGCGGCCTCATCAGCTCTGAGAGCCTCCACTGCTTTCTAGCAAGTCTAAGAATTTCATTAATGAAACCGCAATAAAGCCTCCAATCCTTGTTCGCCATCCCCATCCTCACTGAGAAGTCTCTGTTGGAATTATCCACTTGTGCATTAACTGGGCTATTTACATTGCAGTAATCTTGTCCTTCACAAAGAGAAACTGTACTAACTTGTTATTAAATTCAAGTTACTACTTTTGTGATTCGTTATTTTGATATTATGTCTAACAGCATTTCGATATCGTATCTAATTCCAGGTCATACACCTATGGATTCTTCTAAAGGCTATAGGTTTAGGCTTTCCATTTAGATCTATGGTGGGTTTTTCTTTTTTAGTTAATATTGATTTAAGATATAAAATTTCCTACCTTGTTTTATTCTCTTTGGATATATATATACGTGTCTAATTGTTCCAACTACAGTTATCTAGAAGAACTCTTGGGATGGAGAGATGGCTCCACAATTACGAGCTCTTCCTGATTTTGAAGACTCAGGTTCAACTCCCAGCACCCACATCAGGCAGCTCACAACAGTTCCAGGGGATCCAAGATCTTCTTTTGGCCTCTGTGGGCACCTGTATATTCTTGGTGCACATATATTCTTAAAAGAACATATGCAGAAATAATAAATATATTTTTAAACTCCCACTTATGTATTTATGCTTGTATAAAATTACAAATGTGTATATGCATGTGAATCTATTTTTAATTAATTATTCTGTTCCAAAAATCTTTCTGGACTGAACTACTAATGAATACCTTTGCCAATGTCACTGCTTAAATACTGTAGCCAAAAGTCAGAGGCTGCTTACAGCTAACTTAATTTTTTTCAAGTTTTTTGTAACTATTCAAGATCTTTTGCTTTTTGATAAAAAATTTACAACTCTATTTTTAGTTGCATGGACTGAATAAGCAAACACCCAGCAAATATATTCCCAGTCCAAGAATTAGCTTTTTTGTGTTTACAACAAAATTTCTCTGAAATTTTTTTTGAGATTGTTCAGACATATAAATACAATGCATTTTAATGATATATACCCCTTCCACCCTTTAACTCCTGTGTCTCCTCAACTTCCTCTATTAAAATGAATGTTTTTATTATTATTAATCTTAATATTATTGTATGCATAAAATCTATTGAGCCCAATAGTTAGCACATAGGTGTGGGGCTAACCACTGGAGCATCTAAGTTCAACCCTAAAGACACTCCCTCTTTCTGTAGCCATACAGTTTACCTCAAACAAGGATGGGGCCCAGTGAGCCCTTCTAATCCATGCTGCAACACTAACTGGAGTGATCTTGTGCAGGTCTTGTGCAAGCAACCATGTTGAAAGACCATAGGTCCAACATCCCCATCATGTCCAGAAGACACTGTACTGCAATGGTCTGCCTGATCTGGTCTGTAAGTTCTTATAATCTTTTTCCATGGAGACCCCTGAGCCTTAGGTATCATAATTGTATTATGATGTCCCATTTGGGATTGGACACCACACAGTCACTTATTCTCTGTACCTTGTCCTGGTGTGGTTATCTATAATAGCCTCCATTCCCTGCAAAAAGAGACTTATGGACAAGATGTGAGGGTTCCCTTTAATCTATGCATATTAGGCTGAGCACTTAGAAGGCAGGTGGACACCATATTGCCTCATAAGAGTGACAGTTTCAGATTCTCCTATAGTAGCTATGACTTTTCTATTCACTAGTTCTTGGCTAGGTTTACAGTACCAGTCATGAGTTCTCTCCTATTGAGTAATCACTAAGTACAATCAAGCAATCTGTTTGTTACTCCTGGGATATTAGAGCAGCATTGCAGCATTGGGCATATCTTACTGCACCAGACATCCCTCCTATAGTCAGATACATACAGCCTACATAGCATTTTCCAATATTATGAGAGCTAGGTACAAGAGGAGTCTTCCAGACCTACTGACCTCTCCAAGTCCTGTAGGTAACACATGTGAGGACTTCAGCAATACTCTTACTATTGAGTTCTTGCAATCAGCCAAGAGCAATGGGAACAGTCTATATTGTTTGGGATATCTTAGACCACCTGACTTACTTGGTAAGAAAAGGACATTCTGTATCTGGCAATGGGCTTTTGTTTGATGGTGTATTTTAAGTACCCATACTTACTAGACCAAGGTTATCTGGTATGGCCAGTTGAGGAATTAAACCAGGCTCAGTTTGGAGGGGCCACAGCAAGACTCAGGCCTTGACAATTTTTATTAAGAGTAATCCAACTTGTTATACCCTTATCAGAAACAGAATATAATGGCAATTGCCCTGATCATTCAGTTGTGATTGCCTGGATACAGTGAAGTTTATAAGTTATACAGGGCACACGGATTAATATCTAAGATCAATTGTCCTGTCAAACATCCCTGCCTCCTTGACATCTAAGGTAACATACAGAGAAACACAAATCAGCCTGGATGCTTCACTGCCTGAGGGAGGGCATTGGTCTCTAAGGAACACAGTGTCCCAAGCGCCATGGCCGGGCCAACTCCATGGTCCCCAGCAGTGTGTAGCTTCTTGAGGGAGCGTTTTCCCCCATATAAGGTAATTCTAAGTAGCTATAGTTTTCATAAATGTTTCTAAGAAAGCTTATGAAGTAAGTTAATGGCTGTCTTGTTCAAACATCCTTAGTGTTATCTACACGGCACCCCCACTCGCGTTTACTCTATGCTCTCGTGACCCTCTCCACTTCTCCTTCATCACTCTGTTTCCTCCTTAGAGTACCTCTACTCTATACGCACTCTCTGCAATGTCTCCCCTTCCCACCCGACCGCTAGGTTCATATTTCCTGACTTCTACAGTTACTAGAAATAAAGCACTCAAAGCTAAAGAATAGGAGACAGGGTCTCCATGTGAGAAAACACAGAGCATGTGTCTTTCTGGGTACATGTTACCTCGCTCGGTGTAACGTTTTCCAGTTCCATTCTTCCACATTCAGTTATCATTATTTCATTTTTTTTCTTGACAGCCTAATAGAATTCCACTGTGTATATTTACACCATTGTCATTGTCCACTCATCCCCTGATGGACATCTAGGCTGTTTGTATTCCCTGGCCACTGTACGTGAAGCAGCAATAAATGTCTTATTGCTGCGTATTGAGCAGTGTCTGCAGTAGGCTGTGAAGTCCTTTGGGTGCATAACCAAGAGAAGAACAGCCAAGTGATATAGTAAGTCTACTTTAGCTTTAGCTTTTTGAGGCCTCTCCACACTGATTTCTATTGTACCTGTACCAATTTTCACTCCTGCCAACAGGGAATAAAGATTCCTCTTCCGCATATTCTTGCCAGCATCTGTTGTCATTTGTTTTCTCGATCTTAGCTATTCTGACTGGAGTGAGATAAAAATCTCAAAGGAGTTTTAATTTGCACTTCCCTGCTTGGGAGGATGTTGAACCTCTTTTTTACATCTTAGCTATTTTCATTTCTTCTTTTGGAAGCACTGTGCAGATGTTTAATACATACACTAATTAGGGGTCCACTGGCAAGTTTGCTGTGTTGACTCTTCTGATACATTTATTTAGCCAAATCTTTTCATTATTTGTACTTCCTTAGAGATCTCAGCATATTATTGACTGGTCAAATTCAATGATAGATATTCATCATTTTATATTTTTTGCAATTTTATCAAAATAATTAATATCAATTGGCACATTGTCGCTATATAGAATACTTACTCTTTTGTGTACTACTGTATAGTATTGCAATATTGTGATATTTATATATGTATGTATGTATATATGTATATATGTATGTATATATGTATGTATGTATACATCACTAGAGCCTCCTTCATAAAAGACAAGTACTATATAAACCATGCGCCCATCCTCTGATGTCTTGTCTAGGGTCACTATTGCTGTGATAGAACATCATGGCCAAAGCAGTTTATAGAAGGAAAGGTTTATCTGGAGCTTATGGTTCCAGAGAGATAAAATTTCATCCCCACCACATCAGGCAGACTTGGCGTCTGAATCTGGAAGCTGAGAGCTGAGGGTTCTCATCTCAAACCTCAAGCAGGAAGCAGAGAGCAAACTGGAGGTGGTGAGAGAGAGGCGTCTGCAGCCCCAAAGCCTGCACCCACTGGCGTGCTTCCTGCAGCAAGGCCAGACCTACTCACCCTCCCTAAACAGAATCACCAGTTAGGGACCAAATATTCAGATGCCTAGTCTAGCTGGCTAGCATGTTTAACCAAGAATGCATGTTGATAAGATGAAAAAGAATGAAACTGAACTTTTATTTCACCCCACTTATAAAAATCAGCTCAAATTTGGCTAAAGACTCGAATGTAAGATTTTAGAATAGAAATTTGCTATTTTAGAAAAAAAAAAAGAGAAAATTTTCTTAGCAGTGATTTCAACAAGGGCAACAACAAAATAGTTGGACATATCCCCAAGAACACAGGAAGAAGATCAAAAATAGACAAAGAATTATATCCAACTAAAAAGCTTAAACATAACAAAAAATGTCAAAAGGAAGAGATAACCTATGAAATGGGGGTAGGAATATTTACAAATCATACATCTGATATAGGATTAATGTCTAAAATACATAAGGCACTCAGAAAACTCAAGAGTATAAAAAGTTACATTAAAAAGATATGAAAGACCTGAATGGAGACACACAAAAGACATTCACATGTTCAAAAGATATATAAAAATGCCATTATCCAGGAAGTGGGCTTAAAGTTACAATGAGATGCCATCTCAAATTTCCTAGGATGGATTTTATCACGAAGGTAGCAGAAGGTAGGTGTTGGGAAGCATGTGGAGCAAAGGGAATCCTGGTGTACGCTTAGTTAGAGCTTTAACAAGCAGGGATCATATGGAAAGCAGAATGGAAGGTTTTCTTTAAAAAAAAATGTAAGCTAGTTTTATCATAGGATCCAGCAATTCCTCTTCTGAATATAAATTCAAACAGAATTAAATCAGTATGAAAAATCTCTGTTTGTGTTCATATCAGCATTATTCATAACAGCAAGGTATGTAAGCAACTAGGGGCACATCGATAGATAAATGGATAAAATCTATGTTGAAGGTGGAAGAGGGCGGGGACACTCAGTGGAACAGTACTTGTGTAGTATGCTCAAGGCTCTGGGTTCAATCCTCAGCCTCAAAATCAAGTAAAGAAAAAAACCGAATAAAAGAAAGGAGAAGGGAGAGAGAATGTATATACAATGCGGTAATATTCAGAGAAAATTAAGGAGAAAATTCATCTCTTGGAACCATGTAGACAAACCTAAAGAACATTCTGTTAAGTGAGGTAAACCAAGTGGATCAAAGCAGTCCTGCTTGATGTCACTCAGACAAGGAATGTAGAGATGGGCTCTAAGAAGTGAAGAATAGAGCAGTGGTTAGCCCTGCTAGATGAGGATGGAAGGGTTTAAGGTTCAGTGACAGAGTTCTGAAACAGATCCAGCATGCTCACCATGGTCAGCATTAAGGTACTGTAAGGTTGAACTTTTTATAGTTGCAAGTGTTGGGTTGGAGGATGTGGGATGGAGAAAGAAGTAGGTAGTGGGTAGGTTAACTAAAACTAGGGATGTATGGAAAGGCTCTTGGGAAACCCATTGGATAGTGAAATACAACCTTAGAAGAAAGAGTTTGGGCATGATTGGACTACATGGATTGACTCCCAGAAAACAAGTGTTATTAGCAGTGCAAGTCTGTGAGACTTCCCTATGGATTGTTGGTCAGAGAGACCCAATGGGTCTCTCAAACAGCAACAGGCTATTACTAGAGCTCTTGGTTACTACCCATAACTACATTGTAAGACCCTATTGCTAAAGAAATCACATACTTTGGCTATGGGGAGTAAAGAAGTCAATCCTAACCCGACTAAGCAGCTTTCTTTCTGCTGACTGGCTTTCGTGGTGCCGGAAAGTGCAATGCAGGTTGCTGGGGGAAGAAGGCATCAGTCATCTTTGCCCAGCACTGTTCCCTGCATGCTGCAATACTGACGGACCAGACAACCGCGTGCCCAGCTGTGTGATTGTGGCACAATTGCTGGAGGGTAGCTAGCTGCCTTCTGATTAGATCTGACACAAGCTCCACAGGAGGACCGTTCATGCCTGACACTGTAACCTAGACAAAAGCCACGGCTAGGGAGGTTATAGACCCATCAAGCCTGCCAGTGTCATTTGCTGAATGGCCACGCTGTCTAGGTGCTTCTAAGTATTTATGCTCAGACCCACTGAGCTGCGCTGATCTCAGCCTCCGTCAGAGACTCTCCTTTCTGCAACAAGCAGCAGTCCGTGGAGAGATGCATAAATGGTGAGCGTTCTGAGACTAAGAGACTGGGGGCTCAGCACTAAATGTAGCATTTATATGGACCCCTTCCTCCCTAGCAGAAGCGAAGCAGAAGGAAGCTTGGAGAAGCGCTGACAAGCGGCTTCTTCAGGCTGCGGCATGGTTACTGAACTCACAAATCCACAGAGGCTGCTGCGATCCGTACAAGATCAAGCCAATCAAACTTACGGCTTAGATGCCGTAGGTGAAGCCAGGCTCAAGGGTTCGCTGAGGAGCTATTGATAATTGATTGCTAATAAAAAGGCAAGATCATTCTTGTGAGGAAGTGACCACTGATAGATTCCCCATGCTCCTAGAGATGGCCCTCACCCGTGCAATATTGGCACCACAAACTGGACTCAATAGCTTATTCTTAAACAACATAAATTTGAAAGAGGAGCATCCCTCTGGGGATGTGGGAAGAACTGGAAAGAGAAGATGGAAATAAATGTGATCATATTTCATTGTATATACATGTATAAAATTCCCCAAAATAAAGAAAAGCATTTTAACTTGATTTCACATATATTCCTCACACACAAGCCTGAGTATGGTGATATACACCTCTAACACCAGCACATAGGACACAGAAGCAGGTAGATCTCTGTACACAGTCTGCATAGCAAGTCCCAGGCTAGCCTGGGCTACATAATGAGAACAAGTTTAAAACAATAAAGCAAAACAAAACTATGGTCTGGATCTGAAGTATGTACCCCCGTAGGATTGTTTTTCTGAATACTTAATCCCCAGATGGTGCCACTATTTGGAGGGGGTGGGTTCTGGAAATTTAAGAACCTGGGGCTTCAGTGGAGGAAATAGGTAAATATATGGGTCAATGGATATTTATATCCCTGGGAAATTCCTGGCTCACACCCTCCACTTCCTGACGGTCAAGAACAACTGTTCTCTGGTGCATGCTCCCATCACCGTGGTAATTTGCTCAAGGGACACCTACTAAAAACCCTCTGAAACCATGAACCAAAGCCCATCAGTCCTCCTTTATGGAGTCGTTTCTGCCAGATATTATTTTTGACAAAGATGCGAAAGTAAGAACAATAGAAAATTGGCAGCGGAGGAGTGAGGTGCTCCCCAGCCTTGACCATGTGGCTCTTAGGCCTTTGGAACTTAGAAGAATTGCAGATGTGGACTAGAGAAGCCCTCCAGTGTCATCAGCAGCCGACCTGATGGGAACTCGGGTGACCAAAAATGTTAATAGTGTAACAGTGACCAAAAATGTTAATAGATGAGCAGACAGTAAAAACCTACATGCTTGTGAAGTTGTAGATGAGAACCTAGGTTCTACAATAATTGGTTATCCACAGCTAATAATTTTATGGTTTTTTTTCTGTGTCTTGAAACTTTATGGGAGATTGGTTTTAAATGAGAAAGATGGATGAAATTCATGGAGACTATTTCAGGATAACAGCAGAGAGGCTGAGTCCACTGGTCTTGCTCATTGGTTTGTGACTAAATTTACAGAGACAGACAGCAACAAAGAGAAGAGTCAATGGATTTCAACAACAAAGCCCTTTGGCTGGAAAAGGGCAAGGTGAAAATTGTGAACAGGGAGATTTCAGTTATGAATGACATTAGAACTATTAGTGAGACTCTAAGAACTTTGCACTAGGACAAATAGGAAACTGGCCAGATCCCGCCAGTCACAAGCTTCAAGTTGTAAAGATTTAAACATACTGAAAGACTTCCTCTGAGAGCACGGAATACAGCTAGAGTGCCCTGTTGGCACAGGGCCACCCAGAGGCTACTGCAGCCCAAGGAACCAGCTAATGCTTAGCAGACAACAGACATCAAGATGATAGTAAGTCTGAGTTTACAGAGGCTTGTACCTAGATGCTTAATGAACTTTTTAGAGACCAATCAGTACATCAGTATATCTCGTTCCTTATAGAGAGCCACAGAAAGGGATGTGAAACGTTGAGGGGAGAACTGAACTGCCGTGGATCCCCTAGGAATCTAGAAATACAGGCATGCGGGCCATCTGCTGAGTCAGGAGGAGCAACAATATGAGCAAACCAGTTTCCCCAGAGCTCCCAGGGACTAAACCACCAACCAAAGAGCACACATGGAGGGACCCATGGCTCCAGCTGCATATGTAGCAGAGGATTTCCTTGTTGAACATCAAAGGGTAGAGAGGCCCTTGGTCCTGTGGAGGCTCGATGCCCCAGTGCAGGGGAATGCCAAGACAGGGAAGTGGGAGTGGGTGGGTTGGTGAGTAGGGGGAGGGGGATGGGATAGAGGGTTTTTGGAGGGGAAACCAGAAAAGGAGATAACATTTGAAATGTAAATAAGGAAAATATCTAATAAAAAATGAAAAAAGAATCACAAGATCCATTAAAAGTGCTCAGTGGTTTTCCCCAAAACAAACAAACAAACAAATAAATAAATAAATAGTCAGAGGAGATGGAAGACACCAGGAGAACATGCCTCACTGAATCAACTAAGCAGGGCTCATATGAGCAAGCATGGAGCCTGCATGGGTCTGCACCAGGTCCTCTGCATATACATTTTGGCTACGGGATTGCTGTTTTTGCGGGGCTCCTAACTGTGGGAGCAGTCACGACTCTGCCCTTAAGACTCTTTTCCACATGTCGGGTTGCCTTGTATAGCTTTGATATGAAGGACTTTGCCTTGTCTTACTGTGTTTTGTTTTGCCATGTTTGGTGTTGTCTCTTGGAGCACGGGTCTTTTCTCATGTAAGATGGGTCAAGAGTAGATCTCCAAGGGGTGGGGTGTGGGAGAGATCGATGTGGCCCCCGGAGGAATGGATGAAAAAAGAACTGTAGGAGAGAAGAACCTATTTTCAATAAAAAGAAAGAGTTTCTCTTAAGTCTCAGAAGATTCTTAAAATTCAAACTTTTGAGCAATATATTGAACCTGTTATTACATAGACAAGGATTGGCTGATTTTCATTATGAAACTATAGCTTTTGGTGGGCTGTGGGTGGGATTTTATTATTTAAAGTGAAGTATTTGATGTCCATTTGGCAAGACGTAGACTTGAGACAGTTAATCTTCATCGTCAGCTTGACCATATTTGATATCATCTAGATTAGTGCGCACACCTCATAGTATTTAGGAGAGGGAGTTTCCAGAAAAGATTAACCGATGGGTGAATACCACCAGTGGGCTGAATGCCTGGGCGGAATAAAAATGGAAGATAGAGAAGCCAGTTGAGTTCCAGTGCTCCTGGTCTTTCTGCTCCCGGGTGCATCATGATGAGAACTGAGCTACCCTGTGCTGTGGTCTCATAATGATGAACTGGACCTCCCTCTGGAAGAGGGAGCTGAGGTTAACTCCTTTTCCCTTGAGTCATCTTTGTCCACTCTCCTGCTCACTATCACAATAAAATTAGCTAACCACAAGCTAACCTAAAATTAGCTTGCTTTCCTCCCATTACAAAGAAAGGACTAGTTCAGGCTCCACCCATATTTTTACATATTTTTACATTACTATTTCTACCCACACATCTGGAGGTTTTCAGAGTTCAGACTCAAAAAAGTGTGGTTGCTACTAATTCTTTTACCCCTGGTATTTTCTTTAACTGTGAAATCTGCATCTGCCAGTGATATAGCCATCGTATGCATCTATGATTATGTTTTCATGTAACTATTTTTACGTCTCTATATTAACCTACCCTAATCACTGCATTTGAAGTAATAGTTTTTATAGATGGCGTCGATTTGATTTGTGGTGACATTTTCCCTGATCCCGTTCTTCGGTATGTTTAGAACAAAACGCTTAATGCAATTATCACGTTTTCACTCCCGCTTCGAGCTGTCATGTTTACTTCTCTTTGTTCCACATATGTGATTTTCACACTTCTGTTTCTCCATCTTATTTGGGATTGTTTTACCATTTTTATGTGCTAACTCTTATAGTAAATGCTGTTCAGCTTCTGAGGCCCCGTCATGACCCTGCTATTGTTAGTTAGTGTCTGTCTTTTTATCATAGCCATTCTGCAAATGTTACCTCATGATTTTGACTTATCTTTATCATGTTTCTGTATAGTTTGGAGGGTTTTGTTTTGTTTTGTTTGTAAATGTTCCACACAGCATAGCAAAATTTGTAGGTAAATTGATGGACTGATTGTCTTATTAATTTTATCAGATTGATTATTGAGAGCACATATAAATACATTATCTTCTTAGATATTTATTGTTATTGTGCCATTTTTATTATACTTATCCATTCTAATAATGATTTAATGGCTTTCCTGGATCTTTCTATATCAGTATCATGCCTCCCGCAGATACTGCTTAGCTTCTTTATTTTTAAAGGTCAGTGTCTTTTCTTTCTATATCTGGCCTCAGTTCTATGGGTAGGATTCCCAGCCCAGTGCTGAGTATACTCTGCACAGCAGACACACTTGTGTTGTTGCTGATCTCTGCAGAAAGGCGGCCAGCTCCTCTCATTAAATATGATGTGGCTTCTTGCGAGCATCCTTTATCAGACAGAGGAAGTCTTCTATCCCTGGTTTGTGGACATTTTAAAAATTTTTAAAAAATGTATTGGCTCAATGAGAGGAGAGACCATTGGTCCTGTGAAGGCTCAACGCCCCAGTGTACGGGAATGCCAGGTCAGGAAGTGGAAGGGGTGGGCTTGTAAACAGGGGGAGGGGTGGGATAGGGGTTTTTAGGAGGGGTAAGGAGGAAAAGGGATAACATTTGAAATGTAAATACAGCAACTATCTAATAAAATTTTTAAGAATATGTGTTGTCAAGTGCTTCTTATTCATCTGTTAAAATGATTCTCACACTTTGATTTTCACCCTGTTGATATTTAATTGATTTTCAAATATTAAGCTAAAGCTGAGTTTCTGAGGTAAACTTTGCATTAATAATATGTTTCCCCTTCCCAACGTGTGTTCCTTCTTAAATGCTGGATACCATTCATAATTATTTTCTTAAAGACTTCAATGTTAATGAACATTGTTAATTCAGAGTTTCCTCTTTATTTTTGATTTTTGATATCTCTTTCTGACTATGGAATCAGGCTAAAGGTGACCTTAAAAAATTAGTGGGGATTTGTTCTCTTGTTTTGTGAGAAATTATGAATATTAAATTCTGAATGCTTAGTATATATATATACATATATATGTATATATATATATTAGTAGTTAAGACATTTCTTCTGGGCTTTTCACTGTGGATAATTTCCCCTGTTAAACCTTTTTATGTTTTAATAAGATATTTATAAAGTGAATAGATATTGCTAGCTATAAGAGGTGAAGAGCATGTTAAAAGAAAAGTGGGTAGTGCTGGGCTTCGATAATTTTGGTTTCTTAGTGAATACACCACTGAACTGGGGATGTAGCTCAGAGATGAAGCATTGGCTTGGTATGCCAAAGGTCCTGGGTCTGGTCGCCAGCACCATAAACATAAATAGTAAATAAATGAGTAAGTAAACAGACCAAAATGGAAAGGGGTGGGATCGCCTGTGTACACCAGCCATGGGACAACTCTTCAGTCAGCCTAATGCTACAAAGTTGACTGAGAACAAGGCACCCTCACGCAAAGCCCATGTAAACGTTTATTTTTTAAATCCATATTTTTCTGTAATTTAATGCAAATTATTTTAATAGTTCTTGTTAATTACCTGTATATGTGTGTTGTGAGGGGAAGATATGTGTGCCTGGGCCTGCAGAGATCAGACAAGGGTATTGGATCCACTTCGGCTGGAGTTACAGGTCCTGGTGAGCAGTACAACACAAATGATAAAAAGTTGCAGGCACTTGTGATATCCCACATTATATTTTGATGTGAATATTCATTGTGGAATGGTTAAGTCAACCTAGTTAGCTTGACTATTATCTTCCATCTTTATCATTTAGTATGATGTTATGTTATTGACTGTTACTATTGACTTATCTTCTCCCATGTTTTATCCCACCCACAATGGGCTGGGATCTCCCACGTCAATGATGAATGAGCAAAAACCCAACAGGTTCATTCAGATTATGTATCTGGACTAGAGCCATGACTCAGTGGCTAAGAGCACTAGCTGTACAACACAGGTACTGGGGTTTGGAATCTCAGCACCCACACAACAAGCCAGGTGTCCAGTTCTCTTTCTTTAATACTGCCATGCTAAAATACATAACCAAAAGTGCCTGGCAGAGGAAAGGGTTTATTTGGCTTACATGTCCCAGTCACAGTCCATCACTGAGGGAAATCAGGGCAGAAACACAAAGTAAGAACCTACAGTCAGGGACCGAAGCAGAGGCCATGAAGGAGTGCTGCTTACTGACTTGTTCATCACGGCTTGCTCAGCCAGCCCAATTCTATAGATGGCCCAGGACAACCTGCCTAGGGGATGACACCACTCACAGTGGGCTGAGAGCTCTTAGATATATCATCAGTCAAAAAATGCCCCCTACACTTGCCTGTAGGCAGTCTCATGGGAGCAGAGGTTCTTTCTTCCCAGATGAGTCTACCTTGCATCAAATTGACCAAAAACACAAAAACAAAGAGCAAAACCACAACAACCCAAAACTATGTAGCACATCCAAAGAATCCTTGGGGAATCCAACAGTCTTTTGACCTCTTTGTGTGTACAGGGGTACACAGTAGCACACGGAGGTGTTTATACATTCGTGAAGATATATACACACAAATAAAAAAAATCTTTTCAAAATCCTTTAAATGAAAAGAAAGGAAAGCTCAAGGAGTCGCAGACATGTTGAGTTCTGTCAGCCTGCTCGGTGTTCTGGTCTCCCACAATTTTATCGACCTGCAGCTTTGGGCCAACCTTTTGACATTGTAATGTAAGGTGTGGTCTACAAAGTTAACACTGGAGAATCACGCAATGGAGTTACCAAAAATATCATATAATATTTTCAATAAGTTTATAATTTTCTGTGGACTGAATTCATAGATGTCCTGGAGTATATGCAGCCTAGGGCCACACACCTACAAGCAACTGGAATATCAAAATCTTTTTTTTTAATATTTTTATTTTCTATATTATTTGTTTACATTTCAAATGATTTCCCCTTTCCCGGATCCCGGATCCCACCTCCACTTATGTCCCATAAACCTTCTTCTCTCCATCCCTTCTCCAATCACCTCCCTCCTTTTTCTCTGTCCTTATATTCCCTCCAATGCTAGATCAATCCTTTCCAGGATCAGGACCTTCTCCATACTTTTTCATGGGAGTCATTTGTTATGCGATTTGTGCCTTGGGTATTCAGGGCTTCTGGGCTAATTAATATCCACTTATCAGAGATTGCATTCCATGTGTATTCTTTTGTGACTGGGTTACCTCACTTAGGATGATATTTTCCAGATCAAACCATTTGCCTAAAAATTTTGTGAATTCATTGTTTCTAATTGCTGAATAGTATTCCATTGTGTAAATATACCACATTTTCTGTATCCATTCCTCCTTTGAGGGGCATCTGGGTTCTTTCCAGCTTCTGGCTATTATAAATAAGGCTGCTATGAACATTATGGAGCATGTGTCTTTATTGCATGCCAGGGAATCCTTTGGGTATATGCCCAGGAGAGGTATAGCAGGGTCCTCCGGAAGTGTCATGTCCAGATTTCTGAGGAACCACCAGACTGATTTCCAAAGTGGTTGTACCATCTTACAGCCCCAACAGCAGTGGAGGAGTGTTCCTCTTTCTCCACATCCTCGCCAATACCTGCTGTCTCCTGAGTTTTTGACCTTAGCCATTCTGACTGGTGTAAGGTGAAATCTCAGGGTTGTTTTGATCTGCATTTCCCTAATGACTAATGATGTTGAGCACTTCTTAAGGTGCCTCTCGGCCATCCGAATTTCTTCAGGTGAAAATTCTTTGTTTAGATCTGTACCCCATTTTTAATAGGGTTATATGGTTCCCTGGGGTCTAACTTCTTGAGTTCTTTGTATATATTGGATATTAGCCCTCTATCAGATATAGGGTTGGTGAATATCCTTTCCCAATTTGATGGTTGCCGTTTTGTCCTTTTAACAGTGTCCTTTGCCTTACAGAAACTTTGTAATTTTATGAGGTCCCATTTGTCAATTCTTGATCTTAGAGCATAAGCTATTGGTGATCTGTTCAGGAACTTTCCCCCCCAACACACCCCCACCCCACCCCACCCCCGTGCCCATGTCCTCTAGGGTCTTCCCTAGTTTCTTTTCTATTAGTTTCAGTGTGTCTGGTTTTACATGGAGGTCCTTGATCCACTTGGAGTGAAGTTTAGTACATGGAGATAAGAACAAATCAATTCGCATTCTTCTGCATGCTGACCTCCAATTGAAGCACCACCATTTGTTGAAAAGGCTATATTTTTTCCACCATAAGTTTTTGGCTCCTTTGTCAAAGATCAAGTGGCCGTAGGTGTGTGGGTTCATTTCTGGATCTTCAATTCTATTCCATTGGTCCACTTGTCTGTCACTGTTCCAATACCATGAAGTTGTTAACACTATTGCTCTGTAGTATTGCTTGAAGTCAGGAATACTGATTCCCCCAGAATTTCTTTTGTTGTTGAGAATAGTTTTAGTTATCCTGGGTTTTTTGTTATTCCAGATGAATCTGAGAATTGCTTTTTCTAACTCTGTGAAGAACTGAGTTGGGATTTTGATGGGGATTGCATTGAATCTGTAGATTGCTTTTGGCAAGATGGCCATTTTAACTATATTAATCCTGCCGATCCACGAGCATGGCAGATTTTTCTATTTTCTGAGGTCTTCTTTGATTTCCTTCTTCAGAGACCTGAAGTTCTTATCATATAGATCTTTCACTTGTTTGGTTAGAGTCACACCAAGATACTTTATATTGTTTGTGGATATTGTGAAGGGTGTCATTTCCCTAACTTCTTTATCAGCTTGCTTATCCTTTGAGTATAGGAAGGCAACTGATTTGCTTGAGTTGATTTTATAAACAGCCACTTTGCTGAAGTTGTTTATTAGCTGTAGGAGTTCTCTGGTGGAGGTTTTCGGGTCACTTAAGTAGACTATTATGTCATCTGCAAATAGTGATAATTTGACTTCTTCCTTTCCAATTTGTATCCCCTTGACCTTCTTATGTTGTCTAATTGCTCTAGCTAGAATTTCAAGTACTATATTGAAAAGATATGGAGAGAGAGGACAGCCTTGTCTAGTCCCTGATTTTAGTGGGATTGCTTCAAGTTTCTCTCCATTTAGTTTGATGTTGGCTACCGGTTTGCTGTATATTGCTTTAACGATGTTTAGGTATGGGCCTTGAATTCCTGTTCTTTCCAATACTTTTAGCATGAAAGGATGCTGGATTTTGTCAAATGCTTTTTCTGCATCAAATGAGATGATCATATGGTTTTTTTCTTTGAGTTTGTTTATGTAGTGGATAGCATTGATGGATTTCCTTATATTGAACCATCCCTGCATCCCTGGGATGAAGCCTACTTGATCATGGTGGATGATTGTTTTGATGTGTTCTTGGATTCGGTTGGCAAGAATTTTATTAAGTATTTTCATCAATATTCATAAGAGAAATTGGCCTACAGTTCTCTTTCTTTGTGTGGTTTTGGTATCAGCATAATTGTGGCTTCATAGAACGAGTTGGGTAGAGTTCCTTCTGTTTCTATTTTGTGGAATAGTTTGAAGAGTATTGGTGTTAGGTCTTCTATGAAGGTCTGATAGAATTCTGCACTGAAGTCATCTGGTCCCGTGCTTTTTTTGGTTGGGAAACTTTCTACGACCCTTTTTATTTCTTCAGGTGTTATGGGACTGTTTAGTTGATCTATTTGATCCTGATTTAGTTTTAGTGTCGGATATCTGTCTAGGAAACTGTCCATTTCCTCCAGATTCTCCAGTTGTGTTGAGTATAGGCTTTTGTAGTCGGATCTAATGATTTTTTGAATTTCCTCAGTTTCTGTTGTTATATCTCCCTTTTCATTTTTAAGTTTGTTAATCTGGATACTGTCTCTGTGTCCTTTGGTTAGTCTGGCTATCTTGTTGATTTTCTCAAAGAACCAGCTCCCGGTTTTGTTGATTCTTTGTATGGGTCTCTTTGTTTCTACTTGATTGATTTCAGCCCTGAGTTTGATGATTTCCTGCCTTCTACTCCTCCTGGGTGTAATAGCTTCTTTTTGTTCCAGGGCTTTTAGGTGTGTCATTAAGCTGTTGGTGTATGCTCTCTCCATTTTCTTCTTGGAGGCACTCAGGGCTATGATTTTTCCTCTTAGCACTGCTTTCATTGTGTCCCATAGATTTGGGTATGTTGTGTCTTCATTTTCATTATGTTCCAAAAAGTCTTTAATTTCTTTCTTTATTTCTTCCTTGACCAAGGTATCATTGAGTAGAATATTGTTCAGTTTCCACATGTATGTGGGTTTTCTGTTGTTTTTGTTGCTATTGAAGACCACTTTTACTCCATAGTGATCTGATAGGAGGCATGGGATTAGTTCCATCTTCTTATATTTGCTGAGGTCTGTCTTGTGACCAATTATATGGTCGATTTTGGAGAAGGTACCATGAGGTGCTGAGAAAAAGGTATATTCTTTTGCCTTAGGATAGAATGTTCTATATATATCTGTTAAATCTAATTGGTCCAAAGCTTCAATTAGTTTCATTGTGTCCCTGTTTAGTTTCTGTTTTCCTGATCGGTCCATTGAGGAAAGTGCAGTGTTGAAGTCACCCACAATTATTGTGTTAGGTGCAATGTGTGCTTTGAGCTTTAATAAAGTTTCTTTTATGAATGAGGGTGCCCTTGCACTTGGAGCATAGATGTTCAGGATTGAGAGTTCTTCATGTTGTATTTTCCCTTTGACCAGCAAGAAGTGTCCCTCAGAGTCTCTTTTGATGACTTTGGGTTGAAAGTCAATTTTATCTGATATTAGAATGGCTACTCCAGCTTGTTTCCTGAGACCATTTGCTTGTAAAATTGTCTTCCAGCCTTTTAATCTAAGGTAGTGCTTGTCTTTGACCCTGAGGTGTGTTTCCTGTATGCAGCAAAATATAGGGTCCTGTTTACGTATCTAGTCGGTTAGTCTATGTCTTTTTATTGGGGCATTGAGTCGATTGATGTTAAGAGATATTAAGGAATAGTGATTGCTGCTTCCTGTCATTTTTGACGTTATTTTTTAAATTTGACTGCTTAACTTCTTTTGGGTTTGATGAAAGGTTACTCTCTTGCTTTTTCCAGGGTGAAGTTTCCCTCCTTGTATTGGTGTTTTCCTCCTATTATCCTTTGTAGGGCTGGGTTTGTGGATAGATATTGGGTACACTTGGTTTTGTCATGGAATATCTTAGTTTCTCCATCTATGGTGATTGAGAGTTTTGCTGGGTATAGTAGTTTTGGCTGGCATTTGTGTTCTCTTAGAGTCTGCATGAGATCTGCCCAGGACCTTCTAGCCTTCATAGTCTCAGGTGAAAAGTCTGCTGTGATTCTGATAGGTCTTCCTTTATATATTAATTGGCCTTTTTTTCTTACTGCCTTTAATATTATTTCTTTGTTTAGTACATTTGGTGTTTTGATTATTATGTGATGGGAGGTATTTCTGTTCTGGTCCAGTCTGTTTGGAGTTCTGTAGGCTTCTTGTATATTCATGGGCATCTCTCTCTTTAAGTTAGGGAAGTTTTCTTCCATAATTTTATTGAAGATATTTGCTGGCCCTTTAAGTTGTAAATCTTCACTCTCATCAATGCCTATAATCGTTAGATTTGGCTTTCTCATTGTGTCCTGGATTTCCTGTATATTTTGGGTTACAAGCTTTTTGCATTTTGCATTTTCTTTAACTGTTGAGTCCATGGTTTCTATGGTATCTTCAGCATCTGAGATTCTTTCTTCTATCTCTTGTATTCTGTTGTTGATATTTGCATCTATGTACCCTGATTTCTTCCCAAGGATTTCTATCTCCAAAGTTGTCTCCCTTTGAGTTTTCTTAGTTGTTTCTACTTCTGATTTTAGATCCTGGATGGTTTTGCTTAGCTCCTTCACTTGCTTGTTTGTGCTTTCCTGTAATTCTTTAAGAGATTTTTGTGTTTCCTCTTTCATGACCTCAGCCTGTTGACCAAAACTCTCCTGTATTTCTTTAAGTGATTTTTGCGTTTTCTCCTTATTGGCTTTTGTATTCTCCTGAATTTCTTTCAATGATTTTTGTGTTTCCCTTGCAAGGACTTCTAACTTTTGATCCATTTTCTCCTGAATTTCTTTAAGTATGTCCTTCATGTGTTCCTGTACCAGCATCATGACCAGTGATTTTAAATCCAAATCTTGCTTTACTGGTGTCATGGGGTATCCAGGACATGCTGGTAAAGGAGAATTGGGTTCAGATGTTGCCATATTGCCTTGATTTCTGTTAGTGACGTTCCTGAGTTTGCCTTTTGCCATCTAGTTCTCACTGGTGTTAGTTGGTCTTGTCAATGCTGGACTCACCAGTGCAAGCTGCCTCTTCCCAGGTGACCTCTGGTGCACAGCTTACCTCCTGCACTGCCTGGAGACAGGGTGCTGTTGCCCAGGCTGTTCAGATCCTGAAGCAGACACCTGAAGGCTCCTGCCGGGGCCTGCTGGACTCACCAGAGCACACTGACTCCTCCAAGCCGGCCTCCTGGGAGCCCCTCTTGCCTCTTGCTGGACCTGGAGATGTGGTGTTGCCGCCCAGGCTGTTCTGGATCCGGAAGCAGTGAGATCTGAGGGCTTCAGCCAGAGGCCTCGGAAAGCTGTTCACTCCCAGTCTGCCTGCGGATGCACACCAGGTCTCCCGCACATCCTGGAGACCGAGTACTGTGGCTCAGGCTGTTCAGATCCCAAAGCAGACACCTGAAGGCTCCAGCTGGGCCTGCTGGATTCACCAGAGCACACTGACTCCTCCCAGCCGGCCACCTGGAAGCCCCTCTTGCCTATCAAAATCTTTATGATTATTATTATCATTATTATTGTTGTTGTTGTTTTCTAGTTCTTCTTTCATTTACCTACTTTTCAGCATCGTGTATTTTTGTTACTCTCATATTAGGGATATATATGTGTGTGTGTGTGTGTGTGTGTGTGTGTGTGTGTGTGTGTGTGTGTTACATATATGTATCTGTATGTATATTCATATATTTGTGTATATATGTGCACACATATAAATACATCTTTGTTTATAAGGGAGTATTTCTTTCTTGAAGGATTGACCCATTCATAATTGGAAAGCCTCCTCTTTATGACTAGTAACTTTTTGTTCTCAGAACTGCTTTGCCCAATTCTCAGCTGTGCCTGTTTTTCTAGATGGTGACTGGTGCTTTTACATTCTTTGACTTTGAATCTATCTGCATCTTTGTATCTGAAGTGTCTTTCTTTTGTACAAGGAACGGTTGGGTCATGTTTTCTTTAAAACTCCAGCCTAAGCATCTCAGCTTTGATGTAATTTCTGAGCTCACTCTCCCCGGAAGTTTCTACTGTGTATATTTTAACCAGTGTGTGGGTCATACTTCCTATTTCCTTTGTATGCTTCATGATTTTTTTGCCAGAAAATGGATACTTTTGATAATAACTACTTAAGTAATTCTGGGAACGTGTCCTGATTTAAGGCTTGTTACTACAGTTTTCTCATTTACATATTTAGCAAATGGTGGGTCATTTCCATTAAATCTCTTTGCATCCCTTTCTCTCTCCATCCTCTCTCCATCGTCAGCCTCTATTGCTGCCTTATCCAGGATCCACAGCTCTGACTCTATTGCCTAAGCCCTGAGATGTCCCTAATGCTGAAGGTTGCTCTTCAGCCTTTGCCTGTTTACTGCCAGATGTTAGACTCATGCTAAGTTCTGGGCAACAATGTTTCTTGGAAGAGCCATGATGTATATGCTCCTCCCAGACAGTTCTCATCTCTTCCTTTATGTAATGAACAACCCTGAATTTAAAGATCACACTTAGGTGTATATTTTATAGTACATTTTTGCTTATGGCCTTTTGAAGATCACTTTGCAACTATGCACTTATTTTATAAATTAGTTTTAGTCATTTTCTTGGGCTGTATATTTATCAAAACTGAAGATAACAGGCAAACATTGTGACTTCACCTGTGATGTACCAATGGGAATGTTTGGGAACATCATTCCATTCCTGAATATTCTGAGTTTAAAAATTTGTTTTAAATGTGATACCCTTGAATCTCCACAGTATGGTCCCCTTCCCAGCTACCCCTTTATAGTATGCCGCGTTAACATGTTGGTGGCCTGCACAAAGCGAGACACAGCTGTTTAATGTCTTGCCCTCCTGGTGCGATGCTCTACAGGTCTCTGTAAAAAGCCCTTGCTGTCAGCAGCCAATCAACTTACAGTTTTGGTTTTTTTTTCCTGGTTTTTGTTTTGTTTTGTTTCCTTTCTAATCGAGGTGTGAAAAAGTTCTAGGTTCAGTTGAAGTTCCTGAAGAAACACAATTGAGATTTTTTTCAATGATAAAATGTGCATATTTGTATTTCAACAATGTAGCTAAAACTTGATGTAAATTCCTCTTTTTTTCTTTTTTGGCTTAATGAATATCATTTATTCAGTATGAAATCTTTATAAAACATGTTCCACATGTTAAGAATAAATGTGTATTAAATCTTTTAAAAAATGTGAAATTTTTATTACAAGTATGTGGTTTATATTAAAACCTGTTAAAACTACCTAAACTTTAGGCGTTAATGGTATTTCAGTGAGTGTTATTTTTGCATTTTATATCCTGAAATACAGTTGAGGTACATATACAGATATTCAGAAATTAAAATCTTAAAACTTAAAATATAAATAAGTAAATTCCTCAAAGATTGATCTGTTCCTACCATGACTCCTAGGATGGAATATTTTCTGGAGTCAGTCTTGATTAAGTATTGGCTTCCTCTTTTTGTTTGTATCTTTGTTAACTCCTTTAAGCTGGATTATTTCCCAATTCTTTTCTGCAAACTAGATGATGTACTGCCTGGTCTGTATCTTTATTCGAGTCTCTAATATTATAGCAGTTACTTCTCTGAACAACATTTACTGTCTTCGAGATTGCTCTTAGATTTAAAACTCTACATTTTGTTTCAGATGACAGTATCTTGGGAAGGAAGTGATAATCTGCTTTATGACTGTATAAATTAATGATGTGACAACTCTCTGGTATGGCTAAAGGGGAGGTGTTTATTGTAGATTTGAGAGAGAAAAGCCGGGGCATCGGGAAGAGTGCAGAGAAGAGAGAGAAAGTAGACTGAATACGGCCAGCTGACCTGGTCTGGCCATGAGTGAAGCAGGAGCAGAGAGAGGGGCAAGAGGGGAGAGGAGTGGGAGAGGGGCAGAGGGAGAGGGAGGGGAAGGAGTGGGAGGGAGGGAAGAGAGAGAGGAGAGAGGGAGAGAGGGAGAGAGGGAGAGAGGGGGGAGGAGAGGAAGAGAGAGAGGGGGGAGGAGGAGGGGGAGGAGTGGGAGAGGGGGAGAGGGAGAGAGGAAGAGAGAGGGGGAGAGAGACAGAAAGACAGAGAGAGAAGAGACAGAGAGAGAGAGAGAGCGTGAGAGAGAGAGAGAGAGAGAGAGAGAGAGAGAGAGAGAGAGAGAGATGAAGACAAAGAACGAACCAAGGGATCAAGAAAGTGCATAGCTGAAATAACAGACTTATAAGGAGAAGCTGAGGGGGAGAAGGTCTGAGCTGGAGGAAGTTGAGGGCATGGGGGGGGGTAACAGCTGAGAAGAGCAGAGGAGCCCATGGACTCTGAAATGTGGGACAGGTGCTTTCAATACTGAGAGCCTGGAGACTAGCTTGAGCTCTGGTGTCTAATAGCTCCATAGAGAGTCTTTTGTCCCCTCTGCCAATGATAAGGGAAAGGCTCCTTTGGTCCCACAACAGAAGAATGGATACAGAAAATGCAGTTCATGTGCCCAATAGAGTACTACTCGGCTATCAAAAACAATGACTTCGTGAATTTTGTAGCCGAATGGATGGAACTAGAAAATATCATCCTGAGTGAGACAACCCAGACCCAAAAGGACATGCATACTATGTATTTGCTGATAAGTGGATATTAGCCAAAAAAGTTCAGAATAGCCATGGTACATAGACCCAAAGAAGTTAAACAAGAAGGACAGCCCAAGTGAAGATGCTTGAATCCCACTTAGAAGGGGGAACAACATAATCATGAGAGGAAGAAGGAGGGAGGAATCCGGTGAGAGAAAGGAGGGTAATAAAAAAAGGGGACAAGATCAGATATGGGGGAGGAGACAGGAGAGAAACCCAGAGGACCAGGAGATTGAACAGAAATAGGCGGTAGTTTGGGATGAGGGGCAGGGGAACTTCTAGAAAGTCCTAGACACCAGGACTGTGAGAGACCTCCAGGACCCAATGGGGATGACATTATCTGAAATGCCCAACAGTGGGGAGATGGAACCTAAAGAGACCACCTCCAGTAGATAATATGCCCCCCTCCATTTTACGCATGGGGCCACCCACCTATCTTCAAAATTCTTGACCCAGAATTGTTTCTGTCTATAGGCAATGCAGGGACAATAATGGAACAGAGACTGGAGGAAAGGCCATCCAGAGATGGGTACAACTTGGGACCCATCCCATGCACAGGCACCAAACCCAACATTATTACAGATGCCATGCTGTGCTTGCAGATAGGAACCTAGCATGACTGTCCTCTGAGAGGCTCTACCAGCAGCTCGCTGAGACAGATACAGATACTTAGAGTCAACCATTGGACTGAAGTTGGGGACCCCTATGGGAGAGTTAGAAGAAGGACTGAAGGAGCTGAAGGGGATTGCAACTGGTAAGAAGAAAGACAGTATCAACTAACACAGACTCTTGAGGGCTAAACCACCAACCAAAGAACATGCATGGGCTGTGCACCCCCCAGCCCACCACCCCCTGCTACAAATGTAGCAGAGGGCCCCCTTTCTGGCTTCAGCGGGAAAGGATACACTTAACCCTGTAGAAACTTGATGCCCCAGGGAAGGGGATGCTAGAAGGGTGAGGTGGGAGTGGGCCGGTGGGGCAGCACCCTCTCAGAAGCAAAGGGCAGGAAAGATGTGGTGAGGAATTCATGGAAGCAGGGACTAGAAAGGGAGTCAGCATTTGGAATGTAAATAAGTAAAATAATCTAATAAAAAAGAGAAACTAAACAATCAAACAAAAAACAAAACAAACAAAAATAAAGGTTCCAGAGGAATATAGTCACTTTTATCTAAGAGCAGAAAAAGGGGGAAAGGGAATTTCCTTTGGGTCTGAAAATGACCTGGCTCTCTTCCTAGGCAAAACTCCTGAGCAAAGTTTCTGGGACTGGAGGACAGAAACAGCTGACAAGTTCCTCTGGGTGGCGCCCAGTCTCTAGGCCTTCTGGGCTAGGGTAGGACTGGGCTGGTTAGGGTAGAAGTATTTGAAATGATAAAAGCCAGAATCCTCTCAGCTTGCCTCCCACAGTGTGTAATCCTGCCCTTCAAAGACCAAGGGAAGGCCCCAATAGTCTCAATATACCATATTCACGATAGACTCTTGATTACACAAATAGGATGTAGGCGGAAGGAGGAAGGAGACAGCCATGCCCCCCCCCCACCACTACCACCACCACCACCATCCCCTGAAGCGTATCCTTAACCACAGGCAGGTGGAGATAGCACAAGGAAAGACCACTGTCTGCTCATCCTATAATGAAAGTCCTGTGGCCGAGTCCTGCAGCCAGTCTAAAGGACTCTCTGTCTTGCTATTTCTGCTTCTGCAGACCCGGGAGAGACCAGGAGCAGGATAGTCTTAGAGCAAACACTGCAATCTCAGTTTTCTTGTTGAATTGAGTAGGTCCTTTTGAATGTTCATTTCCTCGTTTGGTCTTTGCTCTTATGGTCATTTCTTGATCATACAGATGGTTGTTGTTTCATGTGGTATGTGGGTTGAGGGCACTGTTATATGTATGTGCTTCTGAGTCCTCTCCTTCCTCCCTCATAGGGTGTACAGACGCCACTGTACACACCGGGCTGGAAGGATGGAACCTTACTAGTAAAGGGAGACCTCTCGTTTGCACCAAGTTCAGAGAGCTTGTCCAGTCCTGGTAGACTGTGGCCTCAATTAGCAGGGTTTCCCTACTGTTTTGTAAGTGACTTACTCTCATCTGGTGTATTTCTCTCCACTTTACTGTTCAGAAATCAACCTATCTCATGTCTGCTTGCTGTTTCCAGTACCTTCAAAAGGTTTTCCTGGGGTAAGGTCTAGAGCACCCAACCCCTGTAATTTTTTGTGCAAGCTTACAGTGTTTCTCCACCACTGCGTTCTTCCTCTCTTGTCTGTGGGTTAGTGTGGATTCAGGAGGAGAGGTTATGAACAGGAAGCTGGGAAGTGGAAGCTTCTGCATCCTGAAATTCAGAGGAAGTCATGGAAGTCTTTCCCTTACCCTGTGACTGATTTGTTAAGACGTGATCATCACTTGCTGAAATCTGGCTGATCTGAAGATAAAGAGTCAGCCAGTGACTAACCAAATACTGCAAGCTTGGTCCTACCACAGGAAGGATGTGAGGCACCACCACCAGGGGTGGGGAGGTGGAAGGGGGTGTGGGGAGGGAGTAGGGAGGGTAGGGGGATGGCAGGTGAAGGGGTGGGGGGTACCCAAAGAAAGGAAAGCAGTAAGGGTGTGCCTTCCAATCTTCCTGATCTTGACTTGCAAGGCCTCCCAAGACTTCTTGAGAGCTGTAAGAGCCTCCAGCCAAATGACTCAGAAATGATCCTTCAAACTTGAATTCAGGGAGGGGGAGAGACAAACAAAAAATCTGGAATAGTTGGGGGCTGGAAAGTTACAATCGTCAAGTGCTTGCCTCCACAAAAGCATGAGAGAGAGACAGAGCTGTAGGATCCCGAACCACTTAGAGACAAGCCACCCAGGCATACTTGTAAGGGATTATCTGGCCTGGGTATTTTTGTGAAGGATTATGTTGACTGAGCTCATTAAAGTGGGAAGACCCACACTAAAAGTGGGAAGCGCCATTCCCTTGGCTTGGGTCCTGGGCTGTCCAAAAAGGAGAAAGCCAGATAAGCACAAGCCTTCACCGACTGCTCTCTGCTTCCTGATTGTGAGTGGTTCAGGAGCAGAAGACTCAACTGGCTTTCCTGACTTCCCTGACTGCTGGTCTTTATCCTTGAACTGTGACCTGAGATAAACCCCTTCTCCCCAGAGGAGTTACTGTCAGGATATCTTATCACAACAACAGGGAAAGAATCCAAACAGAGACCCAGCCCCCAGGTGTGGTGAATTGGAGAGGCAAGGTAGACTTGGCTTGCTTTGAAACAGCTCACTCTCCTAAGTTTAAACTCACTGAAGCGTGGTCAACCCATTCATGCCCCTCAGTGCCCCACTATCTAGTCACCTCTTAAAAGTCCCTGTCACTCGATATCATTATATTGGGAATCTTTGTGAGCTTCAGAAGGGACAAAATTATATTCCAGCCTTAGATATCATGTCCTGTGTGTCCTCTTGCTTTTCTAAAACTTTGTAGATCCCAAATCCTGATGAAATTCACAAAGAAAATTCTAAACACTAGTAAAGAATAAGTGTAGGTGGATAAGTAGATGATAGATAGATGATAGATAGATGATAGATAGATGATAGATAGATAGATGATAGATAGATGATAGATGATAGATAGATAGATGATAGATGATAGATAGATAGATGATGGATAGATAGATGATAGATAGATAGATAGATAGATAGATAGATATAGATGATGGATAGATAGATGATAGATAGATAGATGATAGATAGATAGATGATAGATAGATGATAGATAGATGATAGATAGATAGATAGATAGATGATAGATGATAGATAGATAGATAGATGATAGATAGATAGATAGATAGATAGATGATAGATAGATAGATAGATGATAGATAGATAGATAGATAGATAGATAGATAGATAGATAGATAGATAATTTCTCACTATACAACCTTGGTTGGCCTAGAACTCATGATCCTTCTGCCTCTACCAAGTGCTAAGAAGTATAGAGATTACAGACTGATATTAGAAAGACTACAGTTTATTGTTGGATAGTAGGCTTTTTTTTTTTTTTTTTTTTTTTTTGGTTAGGTTGGTTTTAGTTTTTGTATTTTTGGTGTTTTTTTTCTATTTTTTTATTTTTTATTTATTTGTTTCTTTCTTTATTTTTTTGACTTTTCATCATTTGTTTGGTTGTTGTTTGAGATGGGATTCTCCTATGTAGGCCAGACTGGCTTAGAGTTTGCTGTGTAATATACTATTCCTTCAAGGACTATACTAAAAACAAAAGGATCTTTTTAGAAACTTTTATTTGGACTGGAGAGATGGCTCAGAAGTTCAGAGCACTAATTGTTCTTGCAGAGAGCCCAGGGCCAAGTCCCACTGCCTATGTGGTAGTTCACAACCTGTAATTTCAATCCTAGGGCATCTGACACCCTCTTCTGCCCTCTGAGGTCACCAAGTATGCATGTAGTGCACGTATGTGTATGCAGGCAAATAATCGGATGCAAAATAAAACAAATTAGTAATCTAATGAATCTAAGAATCTAATGTTTAAATCTTTTTAAGATTTTCGCCTATAAATCTTGATAATGTAGTCTTACTTGGTGCTAACATAAACTCTTTTTTATTCTTCCATTTTTAAGAGTTTTCTTTGTAGTCCATCACCCACTGTCAAAACCTTCATCACCCCTTTTTCTTTCACTTTGAAGACTAGTTTCCCCAGATCCCTTTGCTGGTATCTATGGCCATGTGACTCAGAATCAAGTCATAAAACCTTAAAGTAGTTCCTTCACAGATGGAAAGAAACAGCCACATCTCTTTGTTCATCCCTTTCTTTAACATTAAAATAATAATTTGACATCTGGACTTATAGCAGTATTACGGTGACCATGAGCCAACAGACACACAGTTGTTAAATAATGTTTCTATACAGCAAAGAAGTAAATAAGCTGCCTTTCTTAGTCAGGGTTTCTATTCCTGCACAAACATCATGACCAAGAACCAAGTTGAGGAGGAAAATGTTTATTGAGCTTACACTTCCCTGCTGTTCATCACCAAAGGAAGTCAGGACTGGAACTCAAGCAGGTCAGGAAGCAGGAGCTGATGGAGGCCATGGAGGGATGTTCCTTACTGGCTTGCTTCCCCTGGCTTGCTCAGCTTGCTTTCTTATAGAACCCAGGACTACCAGCCCAGGGATGGCCCCACCCACAATGGGCTAAGCTCTCCCCCCTTGATCACTAATTGAGAAAATGCCTTACAGCTGGATCTCATGGAGACACTTCCTCAAGGGAGGCTCCTTTCTCTGTGATAACTTCAGCTTATGTCAAATTGGCGCACAAAACCAGCCAGTATACTGTCCAATTAAATTTGAATTTATTTTTTATTTTTTATTTTTTTATTTTTTGATTTTGGGGTTTTTTCCGAGACAGGGTTTGTCTGTATAGCCCTGCCTGTCCTGGAACTCACTCTGTAGATCAGGCTGGCCTCAAACTCAGAAATCCACCTGCCCTCTGCCTTTGCCTCCCAGAGTGCTGGGATTACAGGAGTGTGCCACCACCGCCCGGCTTAAATTTGAATTTTTTATAAGTCACTAGTAAATTTGAAGCATTAGTATGTTCCAAATGTTTATAGTATATACTTTAAAAGCAAATTTTGTTGGTAATAATACACATGTACACTAGTTATATTGTGAACTAGAGCCAATATATTAAAAACAAAAATAAAATAAGAACGCTGTTCGGCTGAACTTTATCTGGAGGACCACACTCTTTTAACAAACCCCTGTTTGTGTTACTAACTGTATTAAATATCAAACAAATAAAATGTTTATAAAATGTGTACCTCAAAGAAAACCGTAGACTCAGGACCCTAGCAACCACCTAGTTCAAGATGACCTTTGCCCGGGTTGTATTTAGTTTTCCTTTTCCTTTTAAATAGCTTCCTTCTTTTGTTCAACTCTTTGGCTGAAGTCTAGGAACTGAAGCAAGGCCTTTGATTTGCTACAGTAAAGTTATCCCTGATCCCCACCCCCAACTGCCTTCCACATACAAAGCTGTAGGCTGATAATGAAGTAAATTTCATAGCAGGAAGGCACTCTGTCATGATACTCAAAGGCCACCACCCAGGCAGAGAAGTTAAGCTTTTCTTTTTCTATATAATATTATTTATTATTATTTAATACAAGTAAGTACACTGTAGCTGTCTTCAGACACACACACATCAGATCTCATTACAGATGGTTGTGAGCCACCATGTGGTTGCCGAGACTTGAACTCAGGACCTCTGGAAGAGCAGTCAGTGTTCTTTACCACTGAGACATCTCTCCAGCCCCAAGTTGATTTTTTTCAGACCTAATCAGGCTTCTAGATTGACAAGGGTACAAGACAAGCTACAGAGAAGGATGTCTTGCAGTGAAGGTGACTATGGGTCTCTGTGTGTTCAGAGAAGCAACCTCAACCCCCAGGTTTTCTCAGGGGTTCCAATGTCTCTCCCGTGCTCAACCTCAGGCATAGCCCTGCCGGAGCCTCCCTCCTGCGATCCTGCATATGCTTTCGTGCTAAACGACCCTTTCCCTGGTTATCTCCTCCCGGGATACATCTGCTGGGTGCCTAGCATCCCCAGCTCCGCCTTCATCTTTCCGTGTCTCAGCACATTGTTTCCTCCAGTCCTGATGGCGGTGTGGAAAGGAGCCATCCCACCCGGCCGCGCTTTGGGATTGGCAGCGAATGAATGATTGGCAGCGGGCATCTCTGTCAGAGCTTTGGCATGCCGCAGAGTGGGAGCCCCGTGCTAATGAATGCCATCTACACCTACCAGATGTGCCACTGGGTGACATGCCAGGTCTTTTACATAATGTCATTCTGCCGGACACGGGGCAGCTGGGGGTGGGGGTATCTTTTAATGCCTTGGAGTACGAGTGGGTCTGTCTTCCCTTTATTTCGTTTTCTATGCAGGATACCGTCTACTGTCCATAAGCCCAATTAGCTCCCATTATGTTGCCCTAAAGGCTATACAGCTGAGGATGTCAGGTCAAAACCCAAGACACTTGAGCTCAGTAAAGATGTCCCCTCACCTCCCGCACACACAAAAAAAGCCTCTCTTCTACTTCTGCGAGTTTGCTCTCCAGTCTTTCGGCTGTCATCACTAGAGAAACCGCTTCGGTTAGTACCAGTACCTGAGATATCTGAAATTAAGTTAGGGGAGGGGAGACTCCACACTTCTCACCCCACTTCACCCCTTGTTAAACGAACACGAAGGAGCTTCCGCGAAGGAACCACCCTGGTTCTCCCTTCTATCTCCATCCCCAAGAAACTGAAGAGTGTTTTCCCCAAAGGAGATACCTTGTCCAAAGTGTGTATCAAGTTATGGATAAAGTGTAGAGGTAAGAATGTTTCCCGAAGTAAAATGAACTCTGAGAAGCACAGAGAACTAGAGACCACTTTTGAGTAATGGGGGTTGTCTGCACGCGTTGGTGGTGGTGGTGGGGAGGCGGGGTTGAGGGTCTCCACTCCAGAGAGAGAACTGAAGAGCCCAAGATGTGCTAGATTGTCCCCTACGCTTCCGCCACACCTACCCACAGGGGATACCGAATCTGGGCTACCTGGAGAGAGCAGACCTCAGACCCTCCCTTGACTCCTACCTTCCTCACACTTGCCCTCCTATAACCGCTACTCTGAGGCCGCAAGGCTTTGCTGCCACTAGGCGCTGCCCCCACGCGCGGGCCACTGCCCTTGGCCTAGGGTCCCGCAGGCAGGGCCAGTCCCTGTCACCCGCGCCCCGCCCGCCGCCAGGCTCCAGATGGCGGTTCCTTGCGCTCTGCTTGCGGTCCCCCCCAGACGCCGCCCCGCAGCAGCCGGCAGCCGCTCCCTCCTCCCAGCTGCTGCAGAAGAGCCGAGTCCCGGAGCGGAAAGCCTAGGCTGGGACCGCGGTGTCGGAGCGAGGGACTTCAGAGGTCGGCTCGCCCGGACTGAGCGCCCCGCATTCCGCAGGTAGGACGCAGGGGATGCTCCCAGGGATGCGAGCCGGAGCCTGTCCGCAGCCGACCACCCGCACTCTCCCTTGACCTTCCTTCCCCCACCCCTCCTCCTGCGCGTCGAGGGCGGGGCTGGGGCTGGACCACCCGCGGGACAACCAACTGAGGCTACGTCGCCGCCAGGAGAGGGCGCCCAGCGGCTAGAGCCTGCTCTGGAGGCGGGCTGTGTCTGGGCGCCGCACCCCGGCTCAGAGGAAAGCTAAGTCGACCCGAAGGGCGCCCCCTTCCGTCCGAGCGTGGTAATGACCACGACAAGCATGACACCCCCTCAACTTCCCTGCTTTAGTTCTGTTCTCACTCTCTTTCGGTTTTCTCTCCTCTTCCCCCTCCCCTCCTCTCCTCTCCTTTCCCCTCCCCTTTCCATTCCTCTCCTCTCTTCTCTCCTCCGATCTCCCTTCCCCACTCGCCCCTCCCCTCTCCTCCCTTCTCTCTCTCTCTCTCTCTCTCTCTCTCTCCCCTCCTCCCTCCTCCTCCCTCCTCGTCTAGTTGTCTTTCTGCCCTCTCCTCCGCCCTTGCATTTCGGTAATTTCTCCTATTCTTGGAGTCCGTACAGTGACTCAGGAGGAGTTTGTCTGCCCCTAGGAGGTGCTGTGGAGAGCGAGGGGTTTCCTGCCCAGACTTGTTGCCTCCCTGGGCGGTGAGTCGAGCCTTGAGCCCGGAGTATGACAGCTCCAGGGAGTTGGGGTTTTCCTCTGATCGTGATGGGAAAGGATGGGGTGTTTAATCAGGGAGTGAGCGCTATGGTGGGGAGCAGCGCACCCTCAGAATGTGAAGCTCTGGGTTCCCTTTGCTAGTCAGAATAAATGAAGTTCAGTCGCTTGGTACTGAGTTCCTTTCTCCCAAAGCACTCCTCCCTTAAAGAAGACATTCCTAAGACGCAAAGTCAACCCACGAGACCAGTCCTCTCTGTTTCTGCCGAAGCCCGGGCTGAGGTTGGGGATGGAGAAAAGTCACTACAGACCGCGATGGCCTGTCCCCTGCGAGCCCATCTGACGTCCCCTTTAATCCCCAAGTGTCTCAGCGCGTACACACAGTGCCCTCCAGCCAAAGCAGGTCCCATAAGCTCTCAGACTAAATCCCCTCGGAAACATTAATCACAGCGACCAGCAAGTGCAAAACTGTGAGTCCGCCCGGTGTCTGCCCCTTAATCCCTCCCTCCCTCCTCCTTCTGAAAAAGCAGCGGAGGACAGTGACTCAGTTTATCCCTTACAGGAGTGATCTCTTGACCTTCTGGACGGCTTTCCTGAAAATTCACGAAACCTTGGCAAAAGTGAAGGGCTATGAGAATGAAGAAAAAGTGAGGGGAGATAAGCGGGAAACTGAGGAACAGGTTAATTACTGCGGAGTAACACTAACCAGGAGCCCAGAGATTGGCTAGGAACTGCGGCTCTGCGGTGGGGTGGGGAGCGGCTGGCGGAACAGAACGCAGGGCTAGCTAGGTTGGGAGTTGGAGTTGGAACCCTCTTCCTTCCCTTCGGAGCTTCAACCCACGTGACCTCACGTAGGCGTTGTCCCCTTGTTCGAGTCAGCCTGCGAGAATCAGGGTCTGCCCCTCTGGGGCTTGTTGATCGCACTTGAGATTTCACTATCATGTCGTTCAATTAATCATATTCCACTTCTCCTATTTTATTCAAAATCGTCTTCCAGTTCCCTCATAATCGTAATTTGCGCCATTGCCTTTTATCTTTGATTAATTAGGAAGCTGAAAATGATAATGGAGGGTTGGACCAATAAATTAGCTTTAAGAACAGACGGACCAACGTCCAGGGTTGCTGTGTGGGTGGGCGCTACAGAAGGGGGGGGGGGTGGCGGCTTCCTGGGCGCGAAATACACTAGCCAGCCTCAAATACCTCGGCTAGCACTACTCCCTGCTCTGAGGGCTGAAGACCCCTTGTCTAGTTTGGGTCGGCTCTTGGAGGGCAGCTAGTGAGGGTGGGTTTCACCTTTCTTTCTGAAGCCTGGCGAGCGGGCCCGGGTTTAGAGTCGCTGCTGCTGAAAATATTTCTTCAGCGAGGAGCCAGAAAGTTATCACTGGGTTTTGCCCTCCTTCTTTCTCTCTCCCCTTACTAATCGAGAGATGGAGAAAATCTAAAAGTCAGTCCCGTGGCTCCCAGGCACAAGAGGCAAGGCCCTTTTCTCCTTCCGCGGCCTCGCTCACGCCTCCAGACGGCTAAACGAGAGAGCACTTTGCGGCTCTTCACGGCTTCGCTCCAGCCTCTTTAGCTTTCAATTGAAAACCAATTAAAGGTTTCTATAAATCTGTTAGCTCCCCTTTTATCTGGGGACCCCTGATGCATGCGATATTGCCCTTTAGATGGCTCTTCCGTGTTTTGTTTTACAATTGTTGTATCAATATAATGCGGCCTTTCTTCTCCTGTCTCTATAGATACAGATACACAAGGAGAACCCAGCCATTCAGGCTTATTTGTCCCGGAGCCTAGCAGCGGTGCCCTTTCTCTGCGGCTGCTTTCCCTGGTTCGGTAGCAGCAGTTATGGTAGAAGCAGATGGCCGCTGATTGGGAGCGCTTTGTGGCTCTAATGCTGAATACTTTATGGAAAAGGACTTTATCATGCTTGGTTGGCCAGAGGAACAAGGGGGTGAGATTTATGGCCAGGAAAAATAAATCTTTTTCCAAGTTGTGGCTCCTTCTCACCAGTGTCTTCTCTGCCCCTGGGGTCAAACACTAAGGAATTGGTTTGATTTGATTTGATTCGCCTTTCTGCTAACAGCATTTTTTAAGTCAGGATCTGCGTGGAGCCTGCACTGAGAGCCAGAAGTTTATGAAATACCCCAGGTTGCTGGTACTGCTTCGGCACTGTCTCACCCCGGGGTGACTATGCAGAAGGACTTGCTCTTAAATGCTGTCTGAGGCCCGCGGTTTCCTGTCTGTCTTGCTGAGTGGGGCTTCGTTGCTGGTGATCCTATTATTAGAGAGGAACAAAAGGGGAAGGATGCTCCCACTGAGGCCAGGGGAGGACACTGATCTTGAAAGTGAGAGAAAAAATGACAAATATGGAGAGGCAGGTGTGCTTATCACTTTGAAGGGGTTTGAGCTGGAAGGCAGTTTAAGGGATATCTGTGAATGCAAGCCTTTTTAGACTGAAATTTAAATTCAGTGGTTGAGGGATACACCCGGCACCAACTTCTGCTAGAGGCCAAACTCACCTTAACATTACCTCTCCTGAGATTTGCTTTTCTTAAGTCAGGTATATTCTGCCACTGCTGCTAGAGTGTTTACCCCCAACCCCAACCCCAGCCTTTAGAAGTTTTTCTAAAACACTGTCATCCCCACCCAAGGGCACAGGAACTTGTTCCCACCAGGCACAGCCCCTTGAAAGCTCGGCTTTAAGACAAGCTAACCAATCTCAGTGCTGGTTCTTTTTCTACTTCAGGTACAACCCTTGTTTTCCCAACCTCGGAAATGCCCCTTTTTTTTTTCCATTTTAAGACATTGCCGACCCTCCTTCTTGCTCCAAAGTCCCTTTACCCTGCTTCTCATATTTTATCCTGAAATTTATAACTGAAAAGTCCAGGGCAGCTTCCAAAAAGGTCACAGGTTTTCTACCAAAAAAAACTGTCCTCTGCATCTCTGAAGAACTCTGCAACCCCACATTCCAGCCAGCACCTTTACATCTGGTTTCTTTCTAGAGAGGAGAAGACATTTAATGATTGAGCTAAGACTCAAAACTAATATTCAATGAGCACGTCAAACAGAAGCATTTAGATGCTTTGGACATCTAGTTCCTGGCCTTTTCATAAGTGCTATGCCAAATGTTCTGCCACACTTAATTCTTATGCCGACACATTAATCTTTTTTTTATTAGGTTTACTCTTCCTTCACAGAAAACAGCAGGACAGAGAGGCTGCCTAACCCAAGCCTGTGACAGAGCTGGGATCCCAACACAAGCATGCTCTTGCTGTACTGGAAGTTCAGAGAGGTTAAGAGGTTCCCTCAGATACCTAGCTAGTTAACTAAAGACTCAGAGCTCAAACAGACCTGTGTCCAGCATCCCAAATAGAGAGCACTTAACTTCTGTCTCCATTATCCTTTAGAAGGAGGAATTTGGGAATCCGCAAATGTTTCTGGATTCAGAGACTGGGCTGGAGATTTCAGAGAGCTGAAGACCATAGCTTAGGACAAATATAAGTAATTCTGGCTGAGGATTGTGTGTACAATAGGAGGAAGCAGATGCTAGGCTAGTAGTTGGTACCAGCACTGGGGAGGGGAAAAGGGGAGAAAGAGGTTGAGGGCTACAGAGAGCTTAGCCCTGGTGCCCAAGCAGTCTGGGGGCTTAGGGCGTGGCTTTTGAACCATCCCTAGAAAAATTAGCAGTGCTCTGTGCCAGAGGGTCTGTGGCTGCTGCTCTAGACTCAGCTGCTTGCTCTCCATATGTAGGAGGTGGGGATGGGAAGGCTACACACTTCTTTCCAGCCAGGGCCTGCGGACTTATGAGCCGTGGCAACAGGTTACAGGCCTCGGTTTTGACTGTCAAGCTTGAGTTAACCAGTAACACACCTAAGAGCTTCCCATCTTTCTGAGCCATCTTATCTTTGACAATCCCACCCCCATTCCTCTTGAATCTAAGGTGACCTTGCGACCAGTGGCACCCCACAGGCCTGAAGCAAAGGTTCCCAATGGGAATGGAGGAGATCCAGTGGCACCCCACAGGCCTGAAGCAAAGGTTCCCAATGGGAATGGAGGAGGGGCAGAAAATCACACCTATTCCTTTTACCCATCCATCCTGCCCTCCTGCAAACTCTTGAGGGCCACTGGGTGGAGAGGCAGCCAGTATCTTCGATACAAAGAACCTATAACAGGTTTTGCCTACTATATATCTCCCAGTGCCTCCAACCAGAAGTCCTCAGCCTTCACTGAGCCATCTGGAAAATGGGTGAATGATACACTTTCCTATTTAGGAAACAGATAGCATTGGCGACCACAGATATCACTGGCATGAGTATTTATTTGTGTTATACTATCTATTTCTGTGCACTTGCTAAGTACAAACACAGCCCTCACAGTAACTTCATAAAAGGACCCGTGAATTGCCTTGCATTCACAGATGAGGCTGAACACATGACACATGCTCTTAGTGCAGAAGCTAAACCCAGTGTATGGCCTCTGGTTGGGGCAGTACACCTGCCTGTGTGCTTGATGCTGGTTTTACTTGGGTCAGGGCTCCAGGCTTCTAACTACGGAGACTTGTTCATTAATGAAGGTATTGAGACCTCCACAGGATGTCAAAGACTGAAATGAAACTAGCCCTGGCTCTTGGAAATAATCCCTTACCATCTGCCCAGCAACTGGCTTTCCAAAACTTGCTTGCCCTGCTTCCCTCACAGAGTCCTCAGTGCTGTCCCCCTAGGCAGCTCTTGCCAGCTAGTTCAACTGCAGGAAAATGGAGACTGAGCTAGGTCACTGGCTGCCCAGCTACTGAGAGTGCTAACACAGGAGCACTCGCTAAAGCTGGGCGACCTGCCAGGGCTAGGTCGTGGGCAGGAGCAGGTGGGGAGTAACGCTGGAGAAAGGAGTGTTTCTGTCAGAGCAGGTTTCACCCTGGAGAATTCTTTCTACAAGGATCGCCTAGTACCTAGCAAAAGGCTTTAAGAGGAAGCTTTTGGAAGGTTAGGGAGCGTGGGGAAAGTGACAGACCGGTAGAATTTCACCAAGCCTACGCTTTAACAAAAGCACCAAACAAACCGGTTGGCCTGTCCCTGCTCTAAGTTCAAGGTTCCTCTCCTGCTTCTCTAAAGATGCCCCTCCCTCCACTCGCTGTGGGTGGCATGTTTTCAGGTCAACAGTTCTGCTTTCTGGTGAATTAATGCAAATGTTATGGAGCCCTTGCTACTTACAAGCGTGAGAAATACAGTTGGGTGCCCTCCCATTTGGCCTTCTCTGAAAGACTCTTAGCATAGTATGGACGCCTGAAGGGCCCAGAAGGACCATGCTTTGCCTTGCCTCCCAAACTCTGAGCTCAGATTCTGTTCCAAACCCACTGAGTTTAGGGAGGAGCTGGAATCTGCTGTAGTCAGGCTTTCTTCACAGGTTCGGGGAACCGTACCTGTATGCAGACAATATGCTAGGACCACAGATAAACCCAAGGACGTATGGGTGCCAAGGGGCATCTGTTCAGACATGAACAGAGCAAGGTAAAATTATATTGAGAAACTATATCCTTCTAAACTCTACTGCTTTGCCATTCTCTGGGGCCAAAGACTTCATCATATGATTTCCCTTGAAATATGTTCTCAGAACAGAGTAGCATGAAGACATGCAGCAAGGAGCATTGAGTTCAGTATAGACGTGTAGCCAAGGAAAAGACAAAAAGTCATCCTTTTAATTGCTGGTCTCAGCAACTCTCACACCCTGTCGGAAGTGTAGAAGCATACAGAGAGAAGGTTAACAAGTGTTTTGTTTTGTTTTGTTTTGTATTTTATTTTTTAATGGAAGATGGCACTTCAAATGTTAGGGAAACAAAGTCAGCCTGGAATAGAAAGAAAGCCAGCCCAGCACTGAGATCGGCTGGCCTCAGTGCCAGGCTTCTAGGGTCTTCACAGGTAGGTACCTACACATTAGGAGCATCTCTGTGTGTTTAGCTATGGCCCTTGGGAGGGGAAGGCCTTAGGGACAGGGTGACACCCCACTTCACAACAGGTTCCAAAGGCATAAGAGGAATACCCCCCAGCAGCAGACAGCACAGCTGGCTGAAGAGAAGGAAACTCAAAAAGAGGAGGAGACGGTGCAAGATATAGGTAGACTGTGGTTATTTGTTTTCAGTGACAGGGTTTCTCTGAGTAACAGTCTTGACTGTCCTAGAATTTGTAGACCAGGCTGGCCTTGAACCCACAGAGATCCACCTGTCTCTGCCTCCCTCCAGAGTGCTGGGATTAAAGCCATGTACCACTATACCTGGTTGATATGAGCAGATCTTAAGGTGAATTTGGCCTTTAATTGAAGATTTCCCTGTATGTATTCCTTGATATTTGAATTCCAATATAAATTGAATTAAAAATGTCCCAGCTATCCAGAGGGGTTGAGGGGTGGAGACAGGGGTTGGGTGGGGGATGGGGAGGGAAACACCATGAATGACGTCCATAGCTGTTTTGGCCTATGCTGGATTTGAGGCCTAGGATATCACTTCATCATAGTCATTATAGTCAATTATGTTTATTCTTAGGAATATTTCCAAAGATCCATTTGGCAATGCCAGATATCATTCATTCTTTAAAACATGAGTTCTTGTTAAAATGTTATGGAGGTTCATCTAATACGTTCAAAAGAACATACATATCAGCCCCTCCTGTCTAGTATTTCTTCCACCTCATAAAGTTCTTTTTCTATGGTCTGCAGCACCAATGATGTCACGAGGACTTTGACTTTTTAAGGGTATTTATTAAATTGGAATACTCTTCCAAGTATTCACCTTGAAGGCCACATTGGCTGGTGGCTTTAGAACTTTTGAAAATCTGTGGAAAGTTCCAGGCTTTCCACGTAGCATTTGAGAAAACACCCTCCTTTGGTGTTATATGAGTTTATGTACCACCTGTTGTTCATAATGGAGCTTGTGTCCCAACAGTTCAATTGGCAACTGAACTGAGCAAGGAGTGAGGTTACAGGGGGACTTCTAAAACTCTTGGGAGCAATGTGAACCTCACCATTGTCAACTATTGGTATCAATCCCCATCCCCCAATGTCTCAAGAGAGTCTGTCACCATTAGCAGATTCCTAGCCAGAAAGGCCTGAGCACTCCTAGTTGTGAGCAGTCTGGCTAGACTCCTTCTCCAAGAGGAGAAGTGCTTCTGCTGCTTACTCCAAGCACCAGGATTTCTTGCAGGGCACCTGCTCATTTGCTCAGAAGGTTGGGTGGAACTAAGCACCAGGGAAAGAGCCTGCCTGTGTGCCAATTTAAAGCTTTTAAAGCTAGAGTTACAGCTTGAAATGGGTGATGGGCCTCAGATATTGAATGCAGGACAAGGTCTTTCTCCTGGCATTGTGTAGGAGTTGCTTATTGAGCCTCTCAACCTGGTGACATTCTTCAGATTTAAGTCAGCCTCCTCAAAAGTCTCTTTTGAACGCCAAGCATTCCATGATCGCACTCTGCCTGACCTTGATGAGGAGGGCTGAACAGTTCTCCATAATCTGACCTTTTATTCTGCTCACCTCCTATGGGTCTGTTGGGAGCCCGTGGTATCAGAGCCTGGGAGGAGTAGAAGAGTCTAAAGACTTGACAGGAAACTAACTGTTCCTTGTCAGATCTCTAGACATTCATCTAGGGAGTTGAACAAAGTCTGACAACATCCAAGGGTCAATATACTAGGCTTGGTCCACACACCCTCCCCACCCGTGAGTGTGAAGCATTGGTTTTTAGATCGATAGGACATCATTTCAGCCTGCTGGCCCTTCTAGAGCTCACACTCAGAAACCATTGAGCCAGGAAGCTGGCACTCAAACCGAGGAAAGACTGCCAGAGTAGGAGATTCCTCACAGATTTTAAAGGCTAGCTAGCTTTCAGGTGAACCTCAAGGAAGGTGTGACTGGGACTCAGAATCCCTCAGAGGAAGAAACAGACTTTAGAAAGGCAAATTGCAATAACAATGGCACCAGCACTGGTCGTGTCTACAGTTACAGGAACAGGAGAGACAGCTGAGCGGAAAAAAAAAAAAGAAAGGAAAGGCTCTTTCTTTCCTCTTTCTTTTTTTTCTTTTCCCCTTCTTTTTTTCTTCCTTTTTCTTTTTTCTTATAGACATAAATGAGGAAAGAGCCAAGAATATGAATTTCCTCCTGACAGGCTATAAAACTGTACATCCCATGAGTTTCTGGTTTTCCCAAGACCAGGCCAAGAAGCACATACTTTTTAATAATAATAATGATGGTGATGATGATGATGATGATGATGATGATAACCACCCACTGAACTAACAAGAGAAGGATAGACCCAAACTGACCTTACCATATATGCTTGTAAAGCACAAATTGTACCCTCAATCTTGGTGAACCTTTGTCCTCACCAAGTATAAAACAAATACTCAGCTTAATCTCCCATATACTCTTTAAACCCACCAAGTATTGTTCTCAAGATAAAAGAAAAATAATGGCTCCATGGCTAGGGGCACTCATCGGCTGCTCATCAAGAGGTCTTGAGTTCCATTCCCAGCAACCACATGGTACCTCACAACTATCTATACTATGATCTGATGCCTTCTTCTGGTGTACAGGCAGACAGAACACTCATATCCATTAAGTAAATGATACATCTTAAAAAGAAAAATAAAACAAAAACAACTCTCAGGAGGTAAAGGCATGCAGATCTCTGACTTTGAGACCAGCTGTGTCTACAGAATGAGTTCCACGACAGCCAGGGCTACAGGGAAACCCTGTCTCACCTTCTCACTGCCACCATACCCTCAATAAAATAAAAAGAAAAATAAGAAATTAAAAATTCCCCAGCACTACCTTTGGTATCTGACAAGTGTTTTTGCTTCTAAGTACAGATCATGAGTCAATTCTTTCCCATAGAAAGTTCAATATTCCAAGGGACAAGGTGCCATACTCTACCCAGAAGTTTTTCTTGCTCTAACTCGGACACCCTTTCTGTGAGAACTTGGGAAGAGCTGTGGATGGCCTCCCATCTCTGAGAACAATTCTCCCTTATTATCTCAGAATAATTTCTGTTCACTATTAATTGCCAAACTCTTTTGATCTCCATGACTGTGTGAGTAGATTGCTTTGGCAATCAAATAAGAGATATAAACCCAGAACCTAGGCAGACACAGGAAAATAATGTGTTGCTACAGTGATAATTCCTTAAGTGAGTTCTTCACAGGGATGTCATTATTTTCTTCCTTTTACAGTAGTTTAGCTTTGTGAGGCCCAGCTTCTTAAGCCTGAGGAAGAGATTCACTAGGAACTGAATTTCCTTTCTCATTCTTTCTTTATCCCCTCTCTTAGGTCATAAAAAGAACCACATCAGCAATCCTTCATCAACTTCTCCTTAGCCTTCTCTTCCAAAACAACACTGCTACAGTCTACATATGGGCTTGGGGTATTTTGTTTGTTTGTCTGCTTTGGGGGGGGGGCTGGGGTTGCTGCAGCTTCAAGAACCTTCGCTAAACCAGAGCAGAGTGGCTCTTCTTACTTATTACAGTTGTATTTCTAGTCATTTAATTGGAAATAAACCCCAAGGAAAGAGCTCCAAATGCATTCATAAACCCAGTGTTCTATGTCATTGCATAAAAATACTGGGTGAAGTGTATTTTTATAGTGCTGTCTGAGGCTGAATAAGTGTCTCAACTCTTCATTTAGCATCAGCGAAATCCAGCAGTTGATTTCAAAAATAGCTTGTACACTATCTTAACCCATACATTGTTAGAAACATAAAAAAAAATCTATGGATTTAATTAATACTCTATTAATGATTGTCATTTTGAACATTTATATGACCAAATAAAATGTGCAGCACTTAAAATACTAGAGACCTCTGGAAGTAAGAATTTCAGCATACTCTTTGTTTGGTAATGTCAGCCATCTGGTCTTCAAACAAAAGAGCGACTCAGACCCATCAAATATGAGAGATTTAACATTTAGATACTTTAAGATCAGGAAGGGAAATTTACTTATAGGGTGGAAAAAATGTAATAAAACAGCGGTCGATCACAATATATGTCACCTTTGGGCTCGAGGGTTGCTTGCTTGGTGGCAGGGAACTTGAGGAAGGTAAGCCTCCTTCTTCCTGATGTAGTGAATTCCTCATGTAGATCTAGACTTGAAAGTCAAGCTCATGAACTTCCATCTGAAGTGCAAGAAATGGTTTTATTTCACACAAGGTAGAAACAAGAATGCAGTCCTTGAGCAGAGCTACTACATAGAGAAAAAGGAGACAATAGTAGGAGAAGAAAAGTCAGCCGCAAGAAAAGCACCCTCCATTTAGAATTAGCTTTCTAGAAGCCTGCCTTCTGGAATGGAATACGTGTTTTAGTATTTACAGGGTGTACAAAGATTGTTAAAATACAGGAGCTGATGATGTTTTCTGAGGAAAAAAACAAACTTCTAAATGATAACCAAAGCAGACACAGAGCCCTGTTTTTTCAACTCAGGAATGAAACTCAAGTCTCCATCAGGCCTCCTCTTAATCCCTTTGCATCATGGGAATGAGGCCTTGGGTTCTGCACCTCCACAGCTCTCTCAGAACTCATTACCTTATGAGTGAGCCTAGCCTTTGACCGGCTGGGGCCACATCTAGAGCTCTAGAACTGATTTTCTATCATGCCTTTCTATTGTTTACAACTGGGCCTTCTGGTCTCTCTTGTTCTTCCTTCTCTTAATTCACTTAAAATATCTCACCTCCATTCTTCTACCCAGATGCTTATTTTCCAGATTTGGGACAACTCTTTCAACATTTCTAACTCTCCAATTTGTCCTCCAGAGAATCAGACAGGGATGCTGCGTGTGAGAGGGAAGGGGAATGGGAAAGGCAGAAGAGTGAGGAAAAGAGGAAAGAAGGCACGCACAGGGTTCAGGAGGAGGAAGAATCAATAGAGTCATACGAAAATTGGTGGCTAAATACAGCTGCAGACTCTTGCACAGAGGTGTCTGAAGTCTGCCATTTAACTGAACTTGTTTGCCTGGCTATTTTAAGCTGCACAAACTTGCAGGGTAGAAAGGGCACTTTAGGTCGAAGAGGAGCTGCAGACTTATCTTTGAAAGGTCAGCAGTCAACCTGGAAGTCAGGTGAGAACTTTGACCTTTCTCCCAATCTAAAATGCCTCCAGGCCCAGCTTATTTTAGGGAGAGATTCTACCTGATCAGGACTGGCAACTTTCTGGGGAGGTGACCAGAAATAAATAAAATAAAATAAAATAAAATAATGCCAAAGAAATTAACTTCTAGGAAATTTCCTACATTTCTCCAATGCCTATTCTTCCCTGGCAGCAGGTACCTGATGTCTTGCTGGTCTCCAGGCTTCCAGACAGAAGTCTCAGAGCACCATAAGGATAATGCTTTCGGCTGCTCTTTGCCAACCCTCATATGTTCACCCTGAGAGGCAAGGACAGATATTGTCTCCTCCTTAAATTCTGGCCCTGACTCCTGCCCTTTAGCAAGTAAACTATACAATTGGATTTATACTCAACCTGACCTATTGCTCAATTGAATGCAGGGAGAGTGGGGGTCGGAATTGAGAGATTGCCTGTGCCACTCAAAGGCCTTTCTTTCCTTAGGAATAGAAAGCCTACCGGAGAAAAACAGCCCGAGAGCCCCTAGTGTCATTGTTTTGTGGCCCCCGCAGAAGGAGAAAACTCTCTGGCTGTCAAAGACCTCAAGTCATTAGCATCAGCTGCCGCTCCAGAGGACAAGCCAGCGCCTCTAAGTGGCTTAGGCACAAACGAGACTCCCGAGACAGCCTCACTCCTGTGATTCCATCCACTCCTCCATCAGCGGCTGGATGTGAAAGGCTCTGGAGAGTCCTTCTCCGTAATTTTTTTTTAAAACTTTGAATCATCCTTCCTTTACCCGAGGTCTTAGAATCCTGGCCGCCATTATGGGACCCCCTTGGGAACCACATAGTACAGAGAGAGCACAGAGGGTGAGAAGCTTTAACACCTGAGTCCAGTGACCCAGGCTTTTACCAGCAATGCTCTCCTAGCCCATAACCACGCACAAACCCTTGTCCTGGGACTTAAAAACCGCCGAAGTCCCTCCCTGTAAGGGTCTGGCAGCATTACCCTATCCCATTGGGCGGGAGATGGCTAAGCCAAGTTCCAACCAAAGCATACTTCCTGTCGCCCATATTTACACGGGACTCCCTGCTCGGTAGCATGAATGCATTTTTAAGGAAATCTGTTTGTCACCTCCTAGGCCACTAGCCTCACAGATCAGCCGCAGCTCAATGGCCAAAGAATCCCGCGGGGGGTGGGGAGGGAGGGCAATTTCCCCCTTTTGGGGTGGGGGCAAACCACTCAAACTCTGGGGACACATGCAAATAGTTCATGCGCTGGCAGCTTAGTCAACTCAACTCCTCGTCCGAGGTCCTCTGAGTGCCTAGCAAAACGGAAAGGAGCCGCTCTGATCCTCCCTGCACCTTCCTTCTAGAACCTGAAACGGATTTTGCCAACCCAGGAGTCCCAGAGGGACCGAGCCGCAGGAGGAGGCAGGCCAGGATGCTCTGGGGAGGCTCTGCCACTTGGGGAAGGAGCTCAGGATCTGCCTGGCGCGGGCAGGCCAGAAAAACCAGGCTTGGCGCTGGAGGGATCTCCCAGACCAGCAAGAGTTAAAGGGAGGGGACGTGGGCTGTCACGCGTCATTGGGCAGATTATGTGCAGCAAACAAAAAGTGTGTGTCTGCGTGCCAGTCAGTCATTGCATCGGGTCCATCTGTACAACTCTCTCTCTCTCTCTCTCTCTCTCTCTCTCTCTCTCTCTCTCTCTCTCTCTCTCTCCTAATCTATCTGCATCTCTCTTCTCTCTTTGGACAGAACCCACAAGACTGACACCGACACCTCTTAACATGGAGATGCACTAATGTAATAGGCAGAAAGGAACACTGGGTTGCACCCCGTCGGTTCCAGGTGGCCTTATTTTGGGCGACTCGGTCCTGACCTTATTTCGGGTAAGTCTATTTGCATTGACGTGGGAGGGGGATGGGAAGAGAACAGGTTGAGTAGAAGGAGTGAAAAAATTGCCCTCCTTTTCCTCATTATCTAAAAGATAGGAGGGAAACGATGCTAAATGTTATCTCCTCTGCCAATAAGATTATACAAAGGGAGGAGCGGGTAGGAGCACTTTGCCGGAGAGGCTAGGGACTGTGGAGCTCGCGGCTGCCAGACAATGCCAGCCCGGAGTGGAGAGAGAGCAACCAGCAGTAGCGACCGGTTTTCAGAGAGCCCAGCTGGCTCTGGGTCTCCCCGGAGGATCTGCGGAGGAAGAGAACCCGGGCCTAGAAATGGGCGTAGGACGGTGAAAGGCTAGATATTAAAGCCCGGGGTTCCTGCCTATCGCTTATTGTGGCTGGTTTGCGTCGCGGCAGCCACCGTGGCAGCAGGGACCGCTCTTAGCCCGGCTGTGGGACCTTTTCGCTGTATTGTTAGATAGAACTGCATTTTAATGACTGAGTCCCTGCTGTTGCCAAAATGAAGGGCGATCTCCTGTCACAATGAAAAGCTTCCGTGAAGAATACTTTCAAAAGCGAGGCAGAAAGCAAGTGGCAAAATGTTGAAATGTAGGCAACTGGGAAGAGAGAGTGGGCTTATACTGAAAGGGGACTTAGAGAACCTGTATTCTGTACTTGATTTGCGATTGGAAATCAAAAGGGGACAGGACAAGTGCAGAAACAGAAAGTGGTATCGTAAACTTTCTATTTTGTGGCTATTTTTTTCTTATTCCCACTGTCTGGAAAATATACTTGCCATTTGGTGCATATGGGAGAATGAATAGGAAAGAGGCTGGCGAAGTTACATGCATTGCATTTTCCTACATTTGTAAGCTAATTGGCTAGTGGATGTTGATTTAAAAAATACACATCGCCAATACTGTTCTTCAATGAGAAGCTAGCTGAACAAGAAAAGATTAAGATCGGTTCTCCCCCTGCCACTTAAGGTACAGAAACACAGAGACATCACTGTCACTGGTGAAATTGCTAGGGGGAAAAACCGCTTAGAGGAACTGTTAGATTCCCCAAGAAAAGCATGGCATGACTAAGAACTAGTTTAAATATCTTAAATTATTGTTTTCTTTAAGTGCTAAGTATTGTAGGAGGTGTCCAGTGACTGAGGAAGGAAACCATCCCTGTATGACAGCTTAATAGAGAGCCCGCCACTGGGGCATTACTTCTAAATTGCTGCGGATTAAACAGCTGGAGGGCCCACTGAGGACCATTCAAGCAGGGCTGACCCTCCTTGCCCAAACAGGGTGGTATCCAGGGAAGTGAGAATTCACCAGTCATTACACACAGTATTTCAGACAGGGGACACTTCAAGCCTACCCCATACCTGGTCGCTTCATGGGCCACAGGCGACTCAACCCACCCTCTTGTATAACAAGGTAACTGGGATTCAACCTCACCCGTAAATAAGCATGTCGAGAAAAAATAATTACCTCTGCTTGCTGCTTTTAATTAAAGCCTCCAAGGGACAGTGTTGGATTATGCTAATGAGCAGACATGCGTCCCTTCTTGTAGGCTGCAAAGAAAGGTTAGCTGACATAGAATTAGTGGCCCTGACACTCCACTTGAAATCCATTCGCCATGCTCCCTGGTCCTGCCTGCTAGCTAAGGCTGCTCCCCTCGTTAGAAGAAAAGAAGAAGTCGCATCAAGGCACTGGGCTCAGTGCATAGGACAGGGCTGTCCCCGAAAGATTAAAAGTTTTTTGGGGGTTATATACAGTCAGAAAATCTACATGTGCTACTTTAAAAACAAAAGCAAACAAACCTACAAAAGCCCTACCCTCACCCCAGTGCCCCACTCTGTAAACCCCGACATAACATAGACACAGCCTGTTCCAGTCTTCACAAACTCTTTATTTTTTTTCTCAAGCAGGAAGTGTGCTCTCATGGTTCCCGATCAAGTTATTTAAAAGGAAGGAATAATACTTCTAAGTTGGCATCTTTAAAACTTGCCAGATTGATTCGCTTTATTTTTAAAGTAGGAGCTATGTAAAAAAGCCGGCAAGTGCGAAGAAAATATGTCTGGTAGCGGAAACGCTCTGCCGAGGTTCATAGCAGAAAAGGCAATAACAACTCTCTTCTCCTGGGTCTCTGTCTCCAGTGATGGAGGATTCAGGCATCCAGAGAGGCATCTGGGATGGAGATGCCAAGGCTGTCCAACAGTGTCTGACAGACATTTTTACCAGTGTATATACAACCTGCGACATCCCAGAGAACGCCATATTCGGTCCCTGTGTTCTGAGCCATACTTCTCTGTATGACAGCATAGCCTTCGTAGCCCTCAAGTCCACGGACAAGAGAACGGTACCTTACATCTTCCGGGTGAGTGTGACGGAGGTGTCTGAGGGCAATTTCCTGTTGGGAGTGAGGAAGGAGCTATCCTAAGGACAATGTAGTCACCTGAGCAGCCAGAGCAGAGCGAGCACAGCAGAAATTAGAAAAGAAAAACTTGATTCAAATCCCCAAGCGATTTTCTGAGAAAAAGAAAAAGACAATACCAAGGTTGCCTGAATCAGTGCCCTGGTTCTGGGGTCCCTGGGTTAGCATTTCCTACGATGCTAAGAAAACCTTGCTAGTACTGGGCTATTTACATATTAAGTAGTCCTTGGGAATACTTTTATAAGTAGTGAGTATATTTGTTTTGTAATCTGGGAGGTCTCGTCGTTGCCTGATTATTGCTTTCTTTAGTTAACATTAGCTGGTGTTCAGAGTTTGCATTTAAACAAAAATGTTAATTGTTTTGGAAGCAAAGCTCCCTTAAATCCAAGTTTGTGTTTGTAACAGGCCTCTTTCTTCCTACTCTTTTTTTTAAAATTAATTATTGTATTTATTTACGTGCCAAATGTTGCTGCCAGTGCCCCCACCCCAGAGTTCGTAGTCTTTCTTCATCAAGTAAAGCCATTAGTCCTTCACGTCGCAGTTAGGCAGATGGGCGTCAGTGCCATAGAATAATTTCTAAGACCCGAACTTGCCTTTCACATCTGAAACACAGGAAATTCCCTCTGCTTTTGTCCGGTGTGGTAACTGAAAAGGAAATTCTAAAGAGGCTACACTGTGAGACTGAGTCAATATCGCAAAGGATTGGCTATCACACCCGTGGACCACAAACACGGGGATGAAGTCCGACTTTGGTCAACTTTTGCAAACTTGGTTTCAGATAATTGTTTGGAAAGAACAAAAAACCAAACAGAAGAAATATCTCTGGTTTCTCTGGTTTCTGTCTTTCATGTGTCTCCCCCCAACCCCCTTGTCTTTCTTCAATACTGTAGGTAGACACTTCGGCGGCAAATGGTTCCTCAGAAGGTCTCATGTGGCTGCGGCTGGTCCAATCAGCCCGAGACAAGGAAGAACAGAATCTCGAAGCTTATATAAAAAACGGACAGCTGTTCTACCGCTCTCTCCGCAGGATTGCCAAAGATGAAGAGTTACTAGTTTGGTACGGGAAAGAACTGACTGAGTTGCTCTTGCTCTGCCCGTCTAGATCTCACAAAATGAACGGTAGGTTGACTCGCGACCTGCGCGTGGGTCGTTCGGAGAGAAGTGCAAGAACCAGCAGGGACTAACCCCGGTGCCTGGGCGCACCTTGCTTTTCTTGGGCACCTCATAGGCTGGACGAAGTTTCTGAGGCGTTGTCCAAAATGGAACTGGGACAGAAGAGGAAGAAAAAAGTTGGGGAGCTCCTTACTTGATAAATGTACAAATCAAGAAAGAAAGTTGCACCAAATAGTATAGTGTATTCTTTCTAGGGCACTCAGCCCGGAAAGATAAAGTGGATTTGTTATGGGGATGACGGCTAAGTGACCTGAGTGCGATGCTAACTAACCATGTGGTGTGTGTGTGTGTGTGTGTGTGTGTGTGTGTGTTTGCTCACTAAGCAGGGTCGCCTCCTTACACATGCCTGGAATGCAGCCAACGTTTCCAGTTTGAGTTCCCCTACGTGGCACATCTGCGATTCCGCTGCCCCAAGAGACTTCATAGCACTGATGCGAATCCCCAAGACGAGCAAGGGGGCGGCGTGGGCACCAAGGACCACTGCAGCGGTAAAGAGCAGCAGCAGCAACAACAACAACAACAGCAGCAACAGGAGGCGCCGTTGATCCCAGGCCCCAAGTTCTGCAAAGCCGGCCCCATACACCACTACCCCGCGTCGTCCCCGGAGGCGAGCAACCCGCCGGGCTCCGCGGGTGCCGGCAACGCCAAGCCGTCCACAGACTTCCACAACCTGGCTCGGGAACTGGAAAACTCCCGGGGAGGCAGCAGCTGCGCGGCGGCCCCGGGCGTCGGCGGTGGCGGCAGCGGCCACCAGGAGGCGGAGCTGAGTTCCGACGGCGTCGCCGCGGGCGGCTGCAAAGGCAAGAGGCGGTTCCCGGAGGAGGCGGCGGCGGAGGGCGGCGGCGCTGGGCTAGCGGGCGGCCGGGCGCGCTTCTCCGAGCGGCCGCTGGCGACCTCCAAGGAGGAGCTGGTGTGCACGCCGCAGCAGTACCGCGCCGCCGGCAGCTACTTCGGCCTGGAGGAGAACGGCCGGCTCTTCGCGCCGCCCAGCCCCGAGACCGGCGAGGCGAAGCGCAGCGCCTTCGTGGAGGTGAAGAAGGCGGGCCGCGCGGTGGGCTTGCAGGAGGAGGCGGCGGCGACAGACGGCGCAGGGGGCACTGCCGAGGACCCCGACGCGGGAGGCGGTGGCGGCGGCGGCAACGGCTCGTCCACCCCCGCGGCGGGATCGCCTGGGGCCCCCGAGAAGCTGCTGGCCCCGCGTCCCGGAGGCGCTCTGCCGGGCCGGCTGGAGGGCGGGAGCCCCGCCCGGGGCAGCGCATTCACCTCGGTTTCGCAGCTGGGCGGCGGTGGCGGCGCGGGGACCGCGGGGACCGCTGGGGGCTCGGGGGGCGGCCAAGGGGCCGCATCGGACGAGCGTAAGAGCGCCTTCTCGCAGCCCGCGCGCTCCTTCTCGCAGCTGTCCCCGCTGGTCCTCGGCCAGAAGCTGGGCGCGCTCGAGCCGTGTCACCCGGGAGACGGCGTGGGTCCCACCAGACTCTACCCGGCCGCCGCAGATCCGCTGGCTGTGAAGCTGCAGGGGGCCGCGGACCTGAACGGAGCCTGCGGGCCCTTGGCGAGCGGCGGCGGCGGTGGCTTGCCCAAGCAGAGCCCCTTCCTCTACGCCACCGCCTTCTGGCCCAAGAGCTCGGCCGCGGCAGCAGCGGCGGCGGCGGCGGCCGCGGGGCCCCTGCAGCTGCAACTGCCCTCGGCGCTCACCCTGCTGCCGCCCTCCTTCACCTCGCTGTGTCTGCCCGCGCAGAACTGGTGCGCCAAGTGCAACGCCTCCTTCCGCATGACTTCCGACCTGGTGTACCACATGCGGTCTCACCACAAAAAGGAGTACGCCATGGAGCCCCTGGTGAAGCGGCGGCGAGAGGAGAAACTCAAGTGCCCCATTTGCAATGAGTCCTTCAGGGAGCGTCACCACCTGTCCAGGCACATGACCTCGCATAATTGATGCGTAAAAGACTCTTGGCTTTCCACGCGTGTGCACGCACAATTAAGCCACCTGCAGGAGCACACACGCGAGGACATCCACCACCACTTTATGCCCCCAAACACTGCAACCAAACACGTGCACACACAGGTCCCTCCCCTCGCCAGGAACCTCATCATCCAAACGTTTAATTTCACACACACACACACACACACACACACACACACACGAAGCCTGGACGCATGCACGCACGCACGCGCGCGCACACACACAGACAGGATGGTGGATTTTGGATTGGGTGGGTTGTTTGAGGGGGGTTTTCTTTTGAATGCACGAATTTTCACTTTCCCAAAAACAAAGGTACATTTTAAAAAATGTCATATATTGCAACATATTGATGCATTTGTCATACGTTTCTACTTAAATTATTAAGCACTTATGGTTTAGATGTAATAATTATATGTAAGGACAAAGTTTATTTTAGATATAAAGTAATGGAGGAAGAGATGCATTCTGCATTTCCTGATGACAGCTGTGTTCTTACAAAAATAAACAAAATGAATAAAAAGGGGATCACCATTCAGTTTAAGTTTCCAGGGGGAAGTGCATGTATCATGAAATGATTATGGACTTCAGTGAAGAATGTCATTGATGATGTATATACGTATTTCCTTTTAATACAAAGTGTAATTTTGTGCCAGTGAAATGGAGTCTGAATAGTTATGTGTTTCTTTAATCCCTAAAAGATTTATTAAACTTTATAGTTTATCCAGGTATGTTGGGATGCTTTGACAATAAATAACTATTTTCTTCAAAGCAAATATTTGAAAAGTTTACAAAAATATTTTTAGGTCCGTATAATACTTTGGGTAGTTAATGCATTTTCATTGACTCCTTGAAAAGAAGCAGACACCACAGTCTCCTCTGCAGGTGTTTACTACAAGCCAATTCTGAGCCTAAGGGTGTCGATTGTCACTTGAAGATTCTTCAAGTTGAAAGGTGTTGGGTTTAATGATGAAGGACAAATCACTTAGGCACAGTAATCACCATACAGGTAACCTGCCAGGACGGTGACAGTGTGTGTCTCTTCCAGAAGGAAAAGTGGACAGTTTCTGGATAGCATCTGAAAGAACAGATAAAAAACAAACAAACAAACAAACAAACAACAACAAAAAACCAACATGGCCACTTTAGGCTCTAGTAGTGTTGCTTCCTCCAAAGGATGTCCTACATTCTAAACTTTTAGTTTTCTATTATGCATTAAGGACACTGTAGAGAATTTGTCAAGAAATACAATGTGAAAGATTAAGGTTTGGTGATGGTGTATCAGAGGGCTCAGTTTCCACACCTGCATACCTGGGAGTGAACCCAAGACAAAGATACTGAGGAATCAACTGGTTCTTTGTGAAAACTTGCTGTCCTCCTCAGCTACTGCCTTCAGTTCTTAGAGGACAGCATGTATATGTCTGGTGTACACTGAAGCCTCTACACTAAAAACCAAATGACCAATGAGCCTTCTTAGACAGTAACCTCATCCCCACCAACACACACACACACACACACTCACTCACAATCTCTAACAAACTTTCTCTCTCTTTCTCTAGAACAAAATCTCTCTCTCTCTCTCTCTCTCTCTCTCTCTCTCTCTGGAGCAAACTTATTTCTCCAGAGATTGAACTCTACCCCCTCCCTTTCTGTTGATTTCCCCTTTATTTAGGGAGGATGCTTATGGATAGAACTTCACACATGTCTTCATTTCAAAGCTGTCCAAAACCTTTCCCTAAAAGGTTTTGAAGCCTTCGTTGTTTTAAGGCCACCAGACAGCAGGTTGCATTTGGAGTAAGGACCCTGTAAGTAATAGTTGCAGGGGTGATGCATTTATTCAGGGAATATGACCATGTTTGGTGGAAAAGCTGTTTGTCTACCTTGGAGTTATCCAAATTCTCTCTTGTTACCGATAATTCTTTGAGGCCTGCTTTCAGTTTTCCCACAGTCTGATGACTTCACACTCAACCTGCTCAGAGTATAAGTAAAGAGAAAATGGCCCAAGCTCTACCAGTTCCAGCTCTGCTAATGTTGGCTGATGTCATTGTTCACCTCATTCCGTGTACCTGTGTGTGGATTATTTATGTCTTCTATAAAACCAGTGAATTTATGTCTTCTAAATCCCAGTGTCTTCAAATTACTTCTAGCACTGAAGAGAATTTGTTTTGTTTCCCAGTGAAACAAACAATTTAACCTATTCTAGAAAAAGGCCAAGATTAGTTGTGAAGAAAACTGAATAGCAGGAACATGGGAAGATACTTAGGTGTGAAGAGAAAATAGTCCTTAGGCATTGCTTAAATCACAGTGTCCGACGGATTAAACTCTCTAGGCTTGGGACACCACTGTATTACTGGAACAAAAATCTGTTAACAATGAGCAAGCACAGGCCCTCTTGGGAATTAACTTTAAGAAAAAAAAGACTTGAATTTACTTTTCTAATCTGTCTGATCCTTATGGAATTCCAACTTTCACTTAAACAGCTTCATTATCAGTGGGGATTCAGACAGAAGTGAATTGTTTGGGAAAAGTTTACCGAATATTGCTCCTGAAAAGGGGTTTACGAAGGGCACACGCAGACATACTAGTCCCTTCTTTTTTCTCTTTGGTTTGGTTATTATCTTACACCTAACATCAAGCAGAAGGACTCCCAATGACTGAGCTATCTCCTTGGAGATCCAGGTAGGCTGATGCTTTCGTTTCGGGTTTGGCTATGCCGATCATTGTGTGCACAGATCGGTTTTTTGGGTTTTTGTTGTTGTTGTTGTTGTTTTGTTTTTGGCGGGAGTAGTAGGGGAAGGATGCCCAAAGCTAGTTTTACCATTAGCCAAAGCAAACTCGGTAATGTTGTCTTTTATCGGGACACTGCCAGATACCCAGCGATCCTTTCCTTTATCTAAAGCCCAGAAGAAAGCTTCTAGAATTCCAAATCTCTCCTAGCTGAGGTCATTGGCTGAAGCTATGTTAATGCCTGCTCTTCGCAGCTGCAGAGGAAACAAGGTCATGGGGCTCCGTGACAAACTGGTTCCACAAATTTCACGCCAGGTGTCCCAAGCTTCCAGGCATGCAGGTGGCCTGAGCTTGGAGCGTCCTGCCGGAAAAGCAGGTCACAAAGTCAGCCAGTTGCGTCCCAGCATTTGTTGTACCCCTGTCACTGGAATAGTGCCCGGAACTGATCTGGCTTCTGGGGTCTCCTTCTCCAGGCATTTGCGCTCGCTCGGAGGAGCCCATATATTACAGGGTGTCTTTATGGGGTGCACTGTGCACCCACAGGCCTGCAGAACAGGGAGGGGGCGTGAAGGGACACATGGGTGTTTGCTGGAACGTACAGCCCTGGGGAGTTCAGTCCAAAACGAAATCTTATCTGGGAAAGTTACCAAGTCCTAGCAGCCTTGAGCTTGCAGCAAGTGTACTCCCTAGCCTGGGGTGTGGCAGTCTTAGTAGGGCGGGCAGGAACTAGTTGCAAACAAAGGCTGTGGTCTGTTATTCAAATTGAGTGATGGGTCCTGGGTCCGACGTCAGAACTGTGGCTTCCTGTTCCCTGTTAAACTTGTATAGCTTAAGTCATTTAGGCATTTTGCCAGTGAAAGTTACCTCTAATGGGAAATTGTTGAACAAACAAGAATCAGAAAAGTTCAGAAAGAGGCTAAGTGTCCTCCTCTCCTTCACGCATTCTTATTTGAGAATTGGGAGAATCTGAGAATTGAAGGCCCTGAAAACTCACCTGGGGTGGGGGTGGGGGTGGGGAGTCCAGCTCTTCCACTCATTCTGTTTCTCATATGGAGAATGATTCTCCCGCCAGCCCAAGGTGTGCTGCAACTTTCTAGGCTGGGACAGCGGCCCCAGGGATCAGACAGAGCCCTAAGGCCAGCTCCCAGCGGGAAGGCCAGCACCTGCCGCATCCCCCCCCCCCCCCGTGGGGCTTGTCTGGGTAGATTCCCCTTCTTTCTTCCCGGGTGGCTCAACCTCAGGCTCTGGAATTAACAGAGCTGATTCTATAGTACCTCCTGCTTTCTTGAGGGTATCTCCTCATCCCCTCACTCCAATGACCCTTCTGTCTCCTGGTCTCCTAAGTTTCCCAGTTTTATAAGGAAAGATCTCCTTGGAAGCTTTGCCCTTCAGGCAACTGGTGCTAGTAGTTCCATATGAAGATGACACTGCAAATTTGCAAATTTCTCACCCTGGGATTGGAAGAGATGGATTATCCAATACACACACACACACACACACACACCACAATCCTCTTCCAAGTTATATGTATACAGGAACGTTAGTTTGCACACCCGTCCACCTATATACAAACATGTAGATTTAGTGCATATACAAACTGCATATAAATTTTAATACATATTTGAGCACAAAACAGGCAGGGAGTATCTTAAATATTCTTCCTATATTGACTTAGTTTAACCTTCACAACCCACCCAATGAATGGAAACTAAGGAGCTCATTCCCTAGTGTCTCAGCATGGGTAGTGTGGCTGTCCCTCTGGAACCACGAGGAGGGTATTTAATTGGTCGTAAGTCAGTAGACATGCTCCAAAACTTGTGGCCTGGCTATTTATGCTTCCTTTCTAGAATGTGAGTAATACCACCTGTGGAGTTACTTATAATGATATCTCTATTTTTCTAGATTTTATTTATTTATTTCATGTATAAGGTGTAACACCAGAAGAGGGCATCGGATCCTATTACAGATGGCTGTGAGCCACCATGTGGTTGTTGGGAATTGAACTCAAGACCTCTGGAAGTCTTGTCTCAGTGCTCTTAACCACTGAGCCATCTCTCTAGCCCCAATAATGATATCTTGAAATTCAACTAAAGTCATATATGTAGAAGTTTGCTATTCTGCCATATGCAATGGATATCACTATTGGTGAGCAGGATAAATTGTTTTTTTTAAGATTTATTTATTATTAAATGTAAATACACTGTAGCTGTCTTCAGACACACCAGAGGAGGGCATCAGATCTCATTACAGATGGTTGTGAGCCACCATGTGGTTTCTGGGATTTGAACTCAGGACCTACAGAAGAGCAGTCAGTGCATTTACCCGCTGAGCCATCTCTCCAGCCCAAATTGTTTTTTTAAAAAAATATTTATTTTATGTATGTGAGTACACTGTCACTGTCTTCAGACACACCAGAAAAGGGTGTCAGATCCCCATTACAGATGGTTGTGAGCTACCAGGTGGTTGCTGGGAATTGAACTCAGGACCTCTAGAAGAGCAGTCAGTGCTCTTAACTGCTGAGCCATCTCTCCAGCCCCTCCAGGATAGACTTTTTGTTGTTGTTGTTGTTGTTTTTTGAGACAGGGTTTCTCTGTGTAGCCCTGGCTGTCCTGGAACTCACTCTGTAGACCAGGCTGGCCTTGAACTCAGAGATCCACCTGCCTCTGCCTCCCAAGTGCTGGAATTAAAAGCTTGTGCCACCACCGCCCAGGTGTCAGGATAGACTTTTACTCTCTATTTATTATCCCTAGCTGATTAAGATACCCTCACACCTCTCTGAGGAGTTTATCATGGCCTTGACTTTCTCTAATGGCCTTTGCTTATTTATTCCCCCCAACCCCAGACAGGGTTTCTTTGTGTAGCCCTGGCTGTCCTGGAACTCACTCTGTAGACCAGGCTGGCCTCGAACTCATAAATCTGCCTGCCTCTGCCTCCCAGAGTGCTGGGATTACAGGTGTGCACCACCACTGCCCAGCTCCTTTGCTTATTTTTAACCATAGGTGGAAGCGATCACTGGTTGACTTTGGAGGTACACACATAAGCACCTTTAAGACTTCTCCTAGTATCTAAAGCTTGCTTAGGAGAGAGCCACTGGGTTGGGGGGAGAGGGGAGAATGTGAGACAAATCAAGCCAAGTTCAGGTTCATTTGTTTGCATAAAGTTTTAGCTGTCTTAGCTTCAAGAGGCTAAAATCAGGTACTTATAAATGATAAGCCACCATGATTATAAAGATTAAAAGTATCATAAAAAGAATCCAAACTATAACTTGTCCTGTCATAGACAGAGTGATCAGAAGATAGAAGAGTAGATTGTTCCTCTTCCTGGTTGCTATAGGACAAACGGCACCTTGCTTGGGAAGGTCTGCTGGGCTCAGCATTTGAGCTAGTGTTCTCCCTGCAGATCACGATTCCTCCTGAGCTGGCACACCTGCTAATATCATCCAATGGAACCCCTGGCTTCAGCTCACGCTTTTCGGTCTTTAAAGGTGTGCTGTGAATTGATCCATCCTTGTCTCCTTGTACTAAGCTCAAATCCAAATGGATCAAGGACCTCCACATAAAGCCAGACACTCTGAAGCTACTAGAAAAGAAACTGGGGAAGACCCTTGAGGACATCGGTACAGGGAGAAAGTTTCTGAACAGAACACCAATTGTGTATGCTCTAAGAGCAAGAATTGACAAATGGGACCTCATAAAATTACAAAGTTTCTGTAAGGCAAAGGACACCATCAAGAGGACAAATCAGCAACCAACAAATTGGGAAAAGATCTTCACCAATCCTACATCAGATAGAGGGCTAATATCCAATATATATAAAGAACTCAAGAAGTTAGACTCCAGAAAACCAAACAACCCTATTAAAAAATGGGGTACAGAGTTAAACAAAGAATTCTCACCTGAAGAACTTCGGATGGCAGAGAAGCATCTTAAAAAATGTTCAACTTCATTAGTCATTAGAGAAATGCAAATCAAAACAACCCTAAGATTTCATCTTACACCAGTCAGAATGGCTAAGATTAAAAATTCAGGAGACAGCAAGTGTTGGAGAGGGTGTGGAGAAAGAGGAACACTCCTCCACTGCTGGTGGGGTTGCAAATTGGTACAACCACTCTGGAAATCAGTCTGGTGGTTCCTCCGAAAACTGGGCACCTCACTTCCAGAAGATCCTGCTATACCACTCCTGGGCATATACCCAGAAGACTCCCCACCATGTAATAAGGATACATGCTCTACTATGTTCATAGCAGCCCTATTTATAATTGCCAGATGCTGGAAAGAACCCAGGTATCCCTCAACAGAAGAGTGGATGCAAAAAATGTGGTATATCTACACAATGGAGTACTATTCAGCCATTAGAAACAATGAATTCATGAAATTCTTAGGCAAATGGATGGAGCTAGAGAACATCATACTAAGTGAGGTAACCCAGACTCAAAAGGTGAATCATGGTATGCACTCACTAATAAGTGGATATTAACCTAGAAAACTGGAATACCCAAAACATAATCCACACATCAAATGAGGTACAAGAAAAAAGGAGGAGTGGCCCCTGGTTCTGGAAAGACTCAGTGAAACAGTATAACGGGGAAGTGGGAAGGGGTGGGTGGGAGGACAGGGGAAGAGAAGGGGGCTTACGGGACTTTCGGGGAGTGGGGGGGGCTAGAAAAGGGGAAATCATTTGAAATGTAAATAAATTATATGAATAAAAAAAAAAAGGTGTGCCGTGAACTACAGGGCTCGTTATGTGTCATAACTACTTTTAAAAATGGAGACGTCAAAACAACTATTATATGTATCGTCCCTTTTCTGTGTGATCTTTTGGGGAACAGATGCTTGATTAAGATAGTAAGATCTTTTTGTTTTTCTATATTCTTTGTTTACATTCTAAAAGCTTTCCTCTTTCCCAGTTCTCTCCCCCCCCCCCCCATATGTCCCATAAGTCCTCTTCTCTCCATCCATTCTCCTGTTTTTCCCCCTCCCTTTTCTCTGTCCTGGTACTCCCCTACAATGTTGGATCAAGCCTTTCCAGGATTAGGGTCCTCTTCTTCCTTCATGGGAATCATTTGATATGCTAATTGTATCTTCAGTATTCAGAGCTTCAGGGCTAATTAATATCCACTTATCAATGATTGTATTCCATGTGTATTCTTTTGTGATTGCATTACCTCACTTAGGATAGTTTCCAGTTCCATCCATTTGCCTAAAAAATTCATGAATTCATTGTTTTTAATTGCTGAATAGTACTCCATTGTGTATATATACCACATTTTCTGTATCCATTCCTCCATTGAGGGATATCAGGGTTCTTTCCAGCTTCTGGCTATTATAAATAAGGCTGCTATGAACATAGTGGAGCATGTGTCCTTATTGCATGCTGGGGAATCCTCAGGGTATATGCCCAGGAGAGGTATAGCAGGGTCCTCCGGAAGCGTCATGCCCAGTTTTCTTAGGAACTGCTAGACTGATTTCCATAGTGGTTGTACCATTTATAGTAAGATCTCTTGTAAACTAAGAGACACAGTCATATAAAATTTATCAAATAATAATAATATAAAAGTAACTGTCAGTTCTTTGTTTCTCTGCTTTCCCCTCAAATGCTCAACCACCAACTCTAAAAGCCATCCCCTTCCCCAGGTTTCAGAAGAGAAATGCACAAATCACTTCTGTCCTTGGTGGTGGTGGGGGCTCAGTGTGGATTGTTTCCAGGGTTAAAATCTGGACTCTTGCCCCAGAGCTACACCTTTTCTCTGAGCTCATCTCTGGGCAGCTGTGCCAGTATTACAAATTTTGAAATTGCCTGTGCAACTCAAGTCATCTTTTCTATTTTTTCCCTAGTAAAGATTATTATTATTATTATTATTATTATTATTATTATTATTGCAAAAGTACTTGATGACTTCTTTTCTCTCAAATATAGTAAATTGAGATCCGTTTTCCTCTCTGGCAAGATTTTTCTCCTGAATCTTTAAGAAAGACAAATGTGGTCAAACAGCGACACCCAGCCCAGAAATCCCTGGAAGTCACAGACAGAAGGATCTGAGTTTGCATCTCCTCCGGGCTCAAAAGGGGGTGGAGGAAAGAACATCAGGGAGTTGACTTCAGAGTCCACCCTAGGAGGATTAAAGGTAGCATTCCATGAGGGCAATTAATGTTTCCACTCAGTGCTTCCAAGGAGAGTGCAGGTTAACTACTGGCTTTAGAAAGGAGACTACACAGGGATAAATACTGAGTGTGCGAAATCTGATCTCCAGGGAGGTTTAATCTGCTAAATGAATTCCATCTCCAATCCCCCACCATCTTCTTCCATTGCTCATATCAGTAAGCTTTTTAAAAATCCTCCTTCCTCCTTTTCTTCCCTCAAGCAAAGAGGTCGCATCTAAAATCCCCACCCGTGCCATTAACAGCCAAGATAAAAGTTGCAACTTATATTAGACTTTTAAAAAAAAATGACCTTCCCCCCCACACACTTAATTTCTAATTTTGGAACATCTAAATAAAAAGGAAGCATTGGTAGGTGGAGGTACCTGTCCACCCAGGGCGATAATGCTTCCAAGTCAGAGGTATTTGATTTCGAGGCTCTGGCTTATTCAGCCTCCAAACATGCCTAAACCTAAAGGCAGGAGAGACATTTAGAAAACACAGTTTTCAGGACTCGAATTCCATACCTAGGAAAGAACAGCATGGTAAAACAAGTCACATCAGGTCGTGTGATTGCAGTCTGCTCACATACGGACTTCTTAAATCCTTTAAATAATCAGGGTTTTTTTTTTTTTGTTTGTTTGTTTGTTTTGGTTTTTTTTTGATTTGGTGTTTTCAAGACAGGGTTTCTCTGTATAACCCTGGCTGTCCTGGAACTCACTCTGGCTGTCCTGGAACTCACTCTGTAGACCAGGCTGGCCTCGAACTCAGAAATCTGCCTGCCTCTGCCTCCCAGAGTGCTGGGATTACAGGCATGTGCCACCACCGCCCGGCACAGGTATTTTTAATTTTAAATAATAGGTATTGGCAGCTACTCAAACAAAGACACAAAAAACAGAATCCAAAGGACTTTGTAGATGTCCTATAGGAAGAGATTACTCCTCAGTCACTGTTAACTTAAGACGCAGAGCTGACAGGCCAGACCAGAGGCCTGGTCTCTCTCTCACAGGAGTCAGAATGACTTACTTTTCATCAGAAGACCAGGAACCTTCCAGAGTAGCTGTATCTGCCCTTAGATAAACTTGCAGAAGATGTTAAAACCAGCCTTACTGCTGCTAGCAATACTGGAGTTGCCACCTTAGCAAACAGCTCTGCAGTCAACCACTGGACTGAGCTCAGGGCCCCAATGGAGGACCTAGAGAAAGGACCCAAGGAGCTGAAGGGATTTGCAGCCCCATAGGAGGAACAACAATATGAACCAACCAGCAACCTCAGAGTTCCCAGGGACTAAACCACCAATCAAGGAGTGCACACGGAGGGACCCATGGCTCCAGCTACATATATAGCAGAGGATGGCCTTGTCATACACATATGTAGCAGAGGATGGCCTTGTTGGTCATCAATGAGAGGAGAGGCCCTTGGTCCTGTGAAGGCTCGATGCCCCAGTGTAGGAGAATGCCAGGACAGGGAAGAAGGAATGGGTGGGTTAGTGAGCAGGAGGAGGGGGGATGGGAGAGGAAGTTTTTGGAGGGGAAATGAGGAAAGGGAATAACATTTGAAATGTAAATAAGGAAAAACATTTAATAAAAAAGAAAAATAAAGAAGGAAAGCAAACAGCTCTGTCCCTGAGACAGAATGTGCACTGCTTTATATTGTTGTAAGTACAAATTTCTAATTCTTCAGCACTGCTCTATCTGCATTTCAGATGGCCACAGTTGCCTCTTTCCTTTCCACTAAAGCCCAAGGAGAGTCTGTAAACAAAACTTATGAGAATGGGAGAGACGGCTCAGGTGTTGAGAGTACAGGGTGTTCTTCCAGAGTGCCTGGGTTTAATTCCCAGCACCCTCAAGGCTGCTCAAAGCCTTCTTCTGTAACTCTAGTTCCAGGGGATCTGAGTCCCTCTTCTGGATGTCATTTGCTGGCCTATATGGGCACCAAGCATGTACTGGTACTGCACATATATAGAAGCAGGAAAAACAACCGCACAAATAAAAGAAAATAATTTTAAAAATAGGGGAGGAGGGAGGGGATAGGGTGTTTTCGGAGGGGAAACCAGGAAAGGGGATAACATTTGAAATGTAAATAAAGAAACTATCCAATTTTAAAAAATAATTTTAAAAAATTTCTCGAGTGTATGAGGATGTGAGAAAACCGCTGTTAGAGTGCTAAAATAAGAAAAGGAAAAAAGACTTATTTATTATGTATACAATGCTTTGCCTGCACGTATGTCTGCAGGCCAGCAGAGGGCACCAGATCTCATTATAGATGGTTATGAGCCACCATGTGGTTACTGGGAATTGAACTCCAGACATCTGGAAAAGCAGACAGTGCTTTTAACCTCTGAGGCATCTCTCCAGCCCAAGAGCACTTTTAAATTAAGCAGAAGAAATTGTTTAACTGTTCATGTGTCAGCATCCGCTCAGTGGTTCCCTTTTCACTCTTCAGACGTGGGTGCACCGAGCCTTCGGAAATTGCGTCGCAGCTCTTTTGTATGTGTCTCCTTTCAGGACCTGTCACGAAGTTACCAGAAACTCTCTTGAGCCCAGGTGTTTTGAAAAGCTAATGGCAGAAGCTCTGAAAATTACTTGAGCTATCAGTTTGTTTAGGTCGAGCCCGCCAGCCAGCCATGGCTGTCTCTGCCAGCAATTACTTTCTTTTTTTCCCTTTTACTTTTTTATTAGATATTTTCTTTATTTACATTTCAAATGCTATCCCCTTTCCTCATTTCCCCTCCAAAAAAAAACCCCATCCCGTTCCCCCTCCCTCTGCTCACTATTCCACCCATTCCTTCTTCCCTGTCCTGGCATTCCCCTATACTGGGGCTTCGAGCCTTCTCAGGACCAAGGGCCTCTCCTCTCATTGATGTCTGACAGGGCCATCCTCCACTGCATATGCAGCTGGAGCCATGGGTCCCTCCATGTGTACTCTTTGGTTGGTGGTTTAGTGGCTCAGCAGTTAAGAGCACTGGCTGTGATACCAAAGGACCCTGGTTCAAATCCCAGTCATTGCTTGATGGCTTACAGTCGTCTGAACTGCCATAGAATTGACAAATGGGACCTTATAAAAATCACAAGATGTTTGTAAAGCAAAGGACACTGTCAGTAGGACAAAATGGCAACCAACAGATTGGGAAAAGATGTTTAGAAATCTTACATCCGATAGAAGGCTAATATCCAATATATACAAAGAACTTAAGAAGTTAGACTCCAGAGAACCAAATAACCCAAATAAAAATGGGGTACAGAGCTAAACAGAGAATTCTCAGCAATCACTTTCATAGGAGCTGCCGCTTTCTGACAGGGGAGTGGGTCTAAGCTTTTGTGCTTCTGCCGCTGGTGCCGAGGTAGCAGGTCTGTTTCCCAAGTGTCACTGAACTAAGGATTACTGTATTCTCCTGCCTTGTAGAGCTCGGGGCAGGGTCTCAGGACGCAGGGCAGAAGATCTTAGCAATACCAAGTAGAACGCAGTAGAGAATGGACAACCATCAGACCGGATGCTGCCTGCCCACGGCCCTTGAGCTCACTCTGACTTCCTGGAACATATCCTTTGTATAAACATGGCTGGGAGAATTTTGCCTTTCTGAGCATCTAGACGTGTCAGAGGGAAGGTGCACTCTAACAGCAGACCATGAGTATAAGATCATCTCAAAGTTCCTATAGCTTTCCGTCAACACTCAGAATTCTGGTAAAAAAAAAAAAAAAAGAAAAGAAAAGAAAAGAAAATCATCTCATGTGTCAGAAGATCAAACATCTAATTCCGTTTTGGCTGGGCCGTTTCCTAACTGTGAGTCCTTGAGTGAAGTAAGGTCTCTAAGCTCCTGGATTGTCACCTATAAAATAAGAAGGATGAGGTCACAGCTTCCTAGACTTTAGAAACTATTTACAAGTTTCATAACCGGGGTTTGTTGTGCTCCTGGAAATTCAGAATAAGAATGGTAGTGACTAGAGACTGTTGTGACTCATATTTTAATGAAGCTTCAGGATTATTCTCTAATCACCTTTTGGAAATGTTTCTAGATCCGTAGCTCTCCACTGTGATCTCCTATTAGAAGACGCCTTTGAAAAATTTAAAAATTACTTATGACCAGTCCCATTTCAAATTAATTTCTAAGACTATTTGGTGTCTGGAGTTGGGGCCTGTGTTCTGGTGAGCAGAAATGCTCTGTCCTGTGGCAAAGAATCTGTGGGTCAGATCATGTCTAAGAGGTTCTCGTAGGTTGTTATTTAATTCTCATTTAATTACAAAATTTCCCCTTTCCATTCCTCCCTACAGACCCTCTCACATACCTCTCCTAATTCCCTTTCATTCCCTCTCAGAACCATGGCACTTTTTTGTTAACTGTTACTGCACACTCATGTGCGTATACATATAGATCCCTAATTAGGACCTGTTGTGCTCATGCAATGTTATTTGTGCATGTTTTAAGCACTGGCCATTTGGCTGTGCTCTTCCCTGGAGGGGATCTCCTCTTTCTCCCTCCCAGCTTCTCTCAGCTGCCTGTAGCTCTTTGAGGCTGAGGACCTGTGGGCCCCGCCCAGACCCCCCACCTCCAGGCTGTTTTCCTTGTTCATTGTTACTCTTCTCATTCAGCACCTGTTGGGTGCTCCTGTGGTTGGTGAGACTTTGTGAGTGTAGCTTCTGATGTTACCAGAAGACCCTCCCTGTCTCTCAGAAAGCTCCCTGTCGCTCTTTCCTTGATGAGGGGTGAGGACTGCTCTCTCCTGTGAGTGTAAGGACAACCCTTTACAGATTATTGTAAGGGTGCTGCTTTAATAAATCAGTTATTGTAGACTCTCCTCCAATAACCATGACCTCCCTAGTGCTGGGGACTCAGCTAGGTTTCCTGTACCTTGAACACAAATTTCTCCTCCAGATTTCTGTACTCTAGTAGTTCAGCGTGTTACCATGACTGAACTGGATATACAGATTTGCTATTGTTTGCTATCGCTATTATTGCTAATGCTATTTTCTATTGTATGCAGAATTGTTTGTCCCCAAATATATATGCACTGAGGTCCTAACACCCCAAAACTTTGAATATGATTATATTTAGAGAAGGCCATTACTGAGGTCACTAAGGGTAAATGAAGTTCCTGGCTTAGTTCCTACTTCACAGGACAGATGTGGTTTTATTAGGAAAGGGGATGGCAGTACAGAGAGACTCCCTCAAGAAGAGACAATGAGGAGGCCATCTATGCATCAAGGAGAAAGACTGGAAGATACACTGTAACCTCATTGGTCTGTCAGACTGACAGTGAGAAAGCAAACACGTTACTGTTGGTCAGTACACTTCGATTTGTTTTACCACAGCTCTAGCAAGCAGACAGCGAAACAACTTACTAAACCCACCAGACTTCAGTGGAGACGGTAGTTCTCTTATTTGTTTCAAAACAACATACTACTAAATGAGTACAAAATAAGCCTAACTGTTCAAAATAATGAGCTTAATAGGATTTTACCCCAAAGTGATTATTAAAATGTTCCATGAAAATAAGAAATACATTTAATAATACTATAAGCTGTTTCCAGGGCTCTAATGTATTAAGCAATTGGACTAAGAAACAAAATAGAACAAACAAAATATGCAATAATTTTTATCAAATAAGAAAAGCTCTATCTCATTTGATAGCAATTAATACATTGTTCTCAAATATTTAATATGATCCTCTTGGAGTTAATGCAAATCCTGATTACGAACATATGTGGAACACAGTTTATTATTCTAGTTTTTATGATGGAAATATACATCCTCATATATTCCCAGGTTCCTGCGTCTCTATGTGAAGAATTTTTTCAATCTTAATTTTTTAATCTTAATTTTCAATTGCTTCCACCAAAAGGGGGGGGGGGGGCGGACTCAAATGGGTTATTTTCATTTTACCAGAACTGTAAAGAAAAAAGATATATTGCCACCTAGTGGAAAACAGGCTGCATCTCTGCGTAATCCAGGTTTTTAAGCACAAGTGAGTGGTGGGGAAGTGTTTCTGATGAGTATGCATGTGTTGTAAGTCAGAGAATAAGCCTGTCTCTGTGCCTGCCTGTCATGTCGGTTCAGGCCTTTGAGCCTGTGTCATCATCACTGTCTGCATCAGCCACCCCGTGGATCTGCTCCTGCTCTGGGCTGATTGACACATCTGAGCAGCTTTCCTTAAAGGCATTTAGCCAAAATAGTAAGACAAGTCACAGAAAGATATAAAACAATGCTCGCTACAGAAAGCCAGGAAGTAGTATGGTAGCTAGCTAGGGTAATTACGGTCGACTTGGAAAACTCACAGCTCTAGTCATATTTCTTCATTCCCCCTAAATAAATAAATAAGTAGATGAATAAATAAGAGGGACTGCGTGATTTGTAAAATGATTTCAGGTTTAAGATCTGGCCATATACTTAGACTGTGCAAAGTTTTCTTCCTTTCAGTATCAAGTTTTTGTTTGTTTGTTTGTTTTGTTTTTCTTTTTGGCTCTTAAGCAACTGCCCGAGTTCATGAGTTAATAGGTGTCTGTCTTGGAGCAACATGTCAGCACAGAGCTGAGGGAGCTTATGAATGGGAGGAGTCCCTGTCTATTTACTTGGTTGCCAGGTTCCCAGAAGTATTTTTTTTTTCTGTAAGAGTAAGGTGACCTGGCTAATTTTATCTTCAGCAATTACGTCCCAGCCAGCTGAGTTATCCTCACAGCTCCTATCTGGATATAGCATCCTTTATTATTTCCTGTCCCCGGCCTTAAGGAAGTGCTTATTAACTGATTTACTGGCGCTGACCTTTAAGGAATATGGAAGGGGATGTTAATTACTTGGTATTCCTTTAAGAGCCTTTCTTATCATAGACCAGGGAGGGAGGAGGGTTTAAAAATATTTCCTTTTCAGTAGCTTGTGGCATGTCCTGAGAATGTCACAACCCTTAGTTAACCAGAGAAGGTGGGTGGCTTCTGACAGGCTCTATTTCAGCTGACATAAGTGACATTATCGAATAGTTGGATGGATTTTCTTTTGCCCTAGAAAGAGTCACTAACACGGTCCTTTCAAATAGTATGGGCCTCCTATGAAAATGTCAAGTCTGGGAAATAAGGAAGTCATAACATACCTTAGATAGGCAGTTGGTATCATTATTTAGCTTTAAAATAAATAGTTATAAAGGACTTATTTTTAAATATTTTAAAGAAAGGTATTTTTAAACTGCTCTCCCTCCCTGGTGGCTGGCAAGACAAGCTCTTACAGGGGTACCAAGTGCCCATGAATAGCCCATTTCTGACTATATTTACAAGTTTTAAGAATCAGTTACGAAGAACAAGAGGAATGGGATCTCATTTTCTTCCTAGAAACTTTTAAAATATATCCTCTCCAGTAATAGTTGATTTATAAATGTATTTTCATACCATTGCTTGTTTCAGAAACTTCAACTACCTACCTCCTAGAAAGTCTAACCTTCTTGTCTATTGTATTTTTTCTTTTTATATAAAAATTATTAGGTTTAGTTGTTTCTTTCATGTGTATGAGTGTTTCGCCTGCATATATGTCACCATGTGTGTGCCTGGCCTGTGAGAAGGTCAGAAGGATGTTCTAGATTCCCTGGTACTGGAGTTATAGATGGTTTTGAGCCAACATTTGTGCAGTGAGAATCAAACCCCAATCCATCACAAGAGTAGCAGGTGCTCTTAACTGCTAAGCTAACATTCCAGCCTCTATTGTGTTTTCTTTAGAAGTAATCTAGTACACAGATTCACTTCATGTCAGAGACAAGACTGTCCATTTAAACTCTGTCTTAGTCAGGGTTTATATTCGTGCACAAAATATCATGACCAAGAAGCAAGTTGGGGGAGGAAAGGGTGTATTCATCTTACACTTTTACATTGCTGTTCATCATCAAAGGAAATCAGGACTGGAACTCACACAGGGCAGGAACCTGGAGGCAGGAGCTGATGCAGAGGCCATGGGATGTTACTGACTTTCTTCCCCTGGCTTGCTCAGCTTGCTTTCTTATAGAACCCAGAACTACCAGCCCAGGGATGGCACTGCCCACAATGGGCCCTTCCTTCTTGATCACGAATCGAGAAAATGCCTTACATCTGGATCTCATGGAGGCATTTCCTCAAGGGAGGCTTCTTTCTCTGTGATAACTCCAGCTTGTGTCAAGTTGGCACACAAAACCAGCCAGTACAAAATTTAAAGTACCTTTCCTCTATCAGCTTTGGAATTTCCTCCCACCGCTTTCATTATCCAAGTTACAAGCCATCTCTGTCTTTATCTCCATCTCTGCCTCGTCTCTGTGACTGTCTCTATCTCTCTCTATCTCTACATCATCTATAACCATCTTCAGGTTTCCAATCAGGCAGGTAGCTCCAGCGACAAAACAAGGAAAATGAGTACTGTGTGCCTGAAGAAACATTTGGAAGTGACAAAAGCAAATTAAAGGTCTCAACACATGCCATTAGGCAAACTTTCTTTACATTCAAAAAAAAAAAAAAAAAAAAAAAAAACCCAGAAACTTTTAGGTTGATCTGACTCAAATTCCAGTATAATTTAATATCCCTGCTCCAGGAATAGCTACATCTGCCAACTCATTACCATTATTCTCTATTAGATATCATTTCCCCTGCACTGAAGTTAAATAGTACCAAATAACATCAACAACCCCTCATTTTGAGCCATTGTTTTAAGTGCAGACTCCTAGAATGGATACTCAAAAAGATAACGTCTATTGACTGTATTATTTACTCCTAGTATTAGCTGATAATTAATCAAATATTACTCCATAGTAAAGTGTTCTATTATTGGAATGCATGTTGTTTTAATATACATTCCAGAAAAGCTGAGGTTAAAAAGTCTTCTCATAATAAATGAGAAGAGATTTCTAAAGTCACACATGCTAAATTCCTGGCATTTTCTGTAGCTCTTAGTAGAAAAAAAAGTCATAGTAAAATGAAAGACTTTGGCAATGCTGCTATTCTCAGAATTTAGGGAGTATGAAATTAGGAAAAATTCTATGAGGCATATGTAAACTGACAATGATTCTTCCTACTAAAATTTTCTTCTGCTTAGGTATAAAATGTTTTATTAGCCCTCGTTTCTATTGGATGCAATTGTACATATGCATGATAATAAGCTTATTTATATTCAACAAAACATTCATTTGGCAAACAGCCTAGAATATTCTAGTACACTAAGAGTCAAGCAAATGCCTCAGAGATTCAAAGTCTTTGTTTCCTTTTCAATACTGCAAAGCATAACAATTCTTTATCCTCTTGTTGCTGCATTGTTAAGAGTATGTTAATTGACAAGTGATACAGGTTGCCCACAAGTGTTCTATGCCTGCTAACAGTAGAGCATCCAAGTAGGAATTACACCTGGTACCTTCAATACATGTATGTACTTGAGTGGATATATTTGGCTTCCAGACAGAGAAAAAAATCCACTAGTCAAAGTGTGTGTTCTTCGTTTTGTTTTTGCTGTTGATCTTTTTCTCGTGCAGTGGTTACATACAGCTTAGGTTGGGGTTCAGAAGCCCCAGATAGGCAGCTAATGAAATAGAATGTTAATATAGCAGATCTCTGGTGAGAGAAGGAATGAATGGGACCCCTCCTGTATTGGAAAATGGAGCAGTAGTACGATCAGAAACGCCCCAGTGACTCCAACTACTTGGGTCGTGTTCGATGATTATCTGAACTGTAGACAAGTCACCTTCTGAACCTGTTTACTCTTCTGTTGCTTGAAATACTGAAAATTCTCTGGAGTTATAGTAAAGAGTGGAGATGAACCATAGGAATCCAAGTCACTATGCATACATAAATATTATCAGTTCTGTAGATCTCTTGTAGATTTTTGTGATTTCTTTATTATCTATGGCTTTTCAACTTTAATGGACTAAATTCTTTTTGCTCACTTATGAAGAGGCCTTTCTTGTTCTCTTTCTGTAAGCGGAACAGGATGTGGCTGAGAAACCCAGAGAGATGTCTGAGAATACACTGTTCTTTTTCTTTGAGAAAGGCAAATTAAACAGGACTAAGTCTAGTTTGCATTGGAATCACCTCCTGCACTCCACAGAGTAGATTTCTTATCTTCCCTAAACATCTTGGGGAAAAAAATCATTCCCCCAAGACTGTCTTGGAGGTTGAGTTCTCCCCAGCTCCCTTCCCTGGTGGTCTGGTGGAGCCCAGGAATGCTGGCCTTTAGGGCACATGGCCAGACGTGTTTGCTCACTCCTGCTGGAGTGAACAGTGTGGGAGGTCCTGATAAGCTGGCTACTTAAGGGTGCAAGATGCTTTCTGAACATTTGTAGACATTGGTAAGACAATCTGTCAAACGGTCACTAAGAAGTTTCTAATCAAAACGAATACAACTCTATATTGTATTAGCATATTGCTTTATAAAATCACTACAAATCATTGCAATCTCTAAAATTACTTTGTATCATTTATACAAATTTGAAAAGTAACCACCTGGTTCTTTAAAATAGCTCTTAACCTCTTCTGAATTGTCTGGGTGCCAGAAGATCCTAAATCTAATTCTGGTATGAACTGAACAACATTTTTTTTTTCGAGACAAGGTTTCTCTGTGTAGCCCTGGTCGTCCTGGAACTCACTCTGTAGACCAGGCTGGCCTTGAACTCAGAAATCTCTATCACTGAGCAGTATCCCCAGATGTCCCTTTTATTAGGCAGGGCATGGTGGCACACTCCTTCAGCTCCCAACAGGCAGATCTTAGTGAGTTTAAGGGCAGCCTGGCTAACTTTGTGAGTTCCAGGCCAGCAAAGGCAACATACATAATGAGATCCTGTCTCAAAAACCACAACATCTGGCTAAACAGAGCCAAATAAACCAAGTTTCCCTTTTACATCTTCCCCCCCACTTCTGAAAATCAAACTCTATATCTTTAAAATAAAATAGAGTTTGCCGTGTGTCCTGAGAGGTGTGTGCCTGTAATTTGGTGAAGATCTCTTTTGCTGTCATTATACAGCCATAAATCAGTACTGTATATGTTTTCAACGTGTGCTATTAACTCTTGATCCTGAACCAGGAAGCAGCCGATACTGATTTATGGCCCCTGTTCAGCAGAGGATCCAGGTCATGGCAGAGGGTTGACTTTATTTCAGAATCCAAGGGACCACAATAAGCTCTCTGGACAGTTATGGAAATATATGCTGTAGACAAGTTCCATACATGGGTGGCAAATCCAGTGAACTTCAGGCCCAGAAGTGTATGGACGGGGTTGTCCTGGTTTGTTGTTCACAGTTCTAACTGTATAGGTTATGGGATGACCAGACAAGCACATTTGTCTGATAAACCCGATGCCGTGCAAACAAAAACAAAACCAGACAACCCTCAAAAGCAACAACAACAAACCCATCTTTTAAAGTTTACCTTTTTTAAAAAACATGTTAGACCAAAACAGTAGAATTTGTGAGATTCCCTTGAAAGACCGATTTTAGAGCTTAAATGCAATTGAAATAAATGTGCTAAGTTTCTAAGTTTGATTTCAATGCTGTCCCGAGTAACTTGTTTAAGGTTTACTCGAGTGACAGAGTAAATAAATAAAAATCGGGACTGCAGAGACAAACAAAGCTTACTCTTTCAAAACAAAAGGGCCAACTTTCCCAGTGAAGAAACAGCCCACTAGAGGTCACTTTTCAACTCGCGATTCTCCAAATAACTGAAAAGTGAGTCTAGATTCTAGCTACTGCTTCAGATCCCTTCATGTCCTGGCACTTCCGGTTAGACGCTGCTACTGAAGAACCTGTGATTTTTTTTTTTTCCCCTGAAGCTGCACACTGTTATTTCTTAAGTGAGATTTCCTTCGTGACATTCCTGATGATTGTTCTGGGCGCCTCACTAATTCCATACCATTTCTGATTGCTAAATCCCGCTAACAAGCTGTGTTTATCTCCTGGAGTTTTAATGAACGTTGCGAGGTTGAATTCGCATGAACAAGGCACCAAAGGCTGCAGATTGCAATGCACCCGATGCACCCATTCAGTTGCTCTCTCTTGCTACAAACAGCAGCACTTCCAGAAGAGCACCATCGATTGGCTTGAATCTCTCACAAGAATCCTATCACGTTTGATTTCCCCCCAGTATTTACTAAACTAGACTTTGTAAAAAATGTAAAAGCTTGGGACTGGGAGTTTAACTGAGCTTGGTGGTAGAACACTTGCCTAGATGTATTCCTAAGGATTTATTTATGGTAACACACACAAACACACACACACACACACACACACACACATACACAGAGAGACACAAACACACACATACAGACACGCACACAGACACACACACACACACACACCCAGACACCCAGACACCCAGATACACATAGGCACACACACACACACACACACACACACACACACACGGTACAATTCTAAGCTGAAAATTCCCAACATATCTAATTTAACAAAAAGACATCTTCAAACTATTTTTCCTTAAAGTTGAGCACCAAAACATTCACAGGCCTCTATTATGCCAATGCCACTACCTGTATAGGAAGGAAATCACTATAAACAGTCTTGTACATTTACAAAAGGCCTCTGGGCTTCTCAAATGCCCACTGTATCATCCCAGTATTAACATAGTTACTGATCTTCAAATACTTCCCAGTTATGTGATATTTCATTCAAAATGAAGGACATTTAAACTTGATGTTTCCCTATGACAGGTAGGGGTTGGAATATGCTTGGACCAGGAAGGGGCACTCTTTGTTGGTGTGGCCTTGTTGTAGTAGGTGTGTCATTGCAGGTGAGGGTCTTAATCCTAGCTTTTGTCCTAGCTGCCTGGAAGCAGGTCTTCTAGCAGTCTTCAGACGAAGATGTAGCACTCTCAGTTCTCCTTGCCTTGGTGCTGCCGTGCTCCTGCCTTAAATATAATACTGGTCTGAACATCTGATCCTGCAAGCCATCCCCAATTACATGCTGTCCTGATAAGAGTTGCCTTGGTCATGGTGTTTGCTTCACAGTAGTAAAACCCTAACTAAAACAACAGAGAATCATTATCTTAAAAAAAAATCACATGCAGAAATTATTTTGGCTTCTAAAACCCTGCCTATCTTTTAAGGTCATTACTGTCCCTCACCTACTTGTGTGTCATAGAAGAGCAGACATGGGGGTTAACTCCTGATTCCTCCCATAAGTTGGTCCACTCATACTGTTCTTCATCACAGCAGCTCAATATAACTCTAGCCTCACAGTTTCTTATTCAAAATACACCTCAAAGGTACCTGGATTCTTGACTTTTCTGCAGTTTCACAGACAGTCCATTAATTTTCCCTGCATACATCCCATCAGAAGATATAGTGCGCCGGGCGGTGGTGGAGCATACCTGTAATCCCAGCACTCTGGGAGGCAGAGGTGGCACACAGATTTCTGAGTTGTGGGCCAGCCTGGTCTACAGAGTGAGTTCCAGGACAGCCAGGATTATACAGAGAAACCCTGTCAGAAGAAGAAGAAGAAGAAGAAGAAGAAGAAGAAGAAGAAGAAGAAGAAGAAGAAGAAGAAGAGGAGGAGGAGGAGGAGGAGGAGGAGGAGGAGGAGGAGGAGGAGGAGGAGGAGGAGGAGGAGGAGGAGGAGGAGGAGGAGGAGGAGGAGGAGGAAGAAGAAGAAGAAGAAGAAGAAGAAGAAGAAGAAGAAGAAGAAGATATAGTGCTTACCTTGTTATTTCTTTCCTCATTGGTCTAACTAGCCCATGCCATGGTGGTCCTGCATTGATAGGATAAACACTTTTGTCTTTTTTTTTTTTTGACAGTTTCTCTGCATAGCCTTGGAATTCACTGTATAGAGGAGGCTGCCCTGAAACTCAGAGGTCTCTTGTCTCTTCTTCCCATTTACTGGGATTAACGCCATGCGCCACCATGCCAGGATCCCTCTATTATCTGCTGCCTTTAGAGAACTGGCATGATTTAAGTTGTAAAATCAATATTCTTGTAGGCATGCTAAAAATGGAATATAGGTAAGGAAGCAAAGATAAAAACAGTATGATCAAGAAACACTGCAACAATTCAGGCAGGAGATGACTTTAGCTCAGTGCCAGGTGGCAAAGACATTGGAAGAACTATAAACTGCACATGGGCGCCTTCATCTTCCAGTACTTTTTGATGAGAGAGAGAGAGAGAGAGAGAGAGAGAGAGAGAGAGAGAGAGAGAGAGAGAGGGAGTGAGTTAAGAAAATACCTCATTTAATTCCCTCCAACTAACGGAAACCAGAAACTTTATAGAAGCTGCCAATTTTGTCAGTTCCACAAGACTGACTTGCAGTAATGTGATTCTTACATAGTTTATAAATATCATTTTCTCACATAGAATCTTATTCAAGTTTCAGAACAGTACAATGAACTAACCTGGCTGAGTGGTAGGGATCTCTATGATCCTTGAAGAAGCAACCATGTTTTTCTTGCACAGTTCACAAACATTAGCTGCTACAAAGTAGCACTGTGCTGCAGCTGTTTGGCTGCACCTTAAATAACTATTATGTTGCTAGTGTTCCGAGTTCATTGCTGTGGACACTCGGAATGGGTGAGTCAGAGGACCTGCATGCACAACATTGTTTCATTATCACTAATTTGGCACACCTGGATATTATGAATGTCAAGTAGTCAGGATTGGGTCACAGAATACATAGCTGGGCTTGGAACGAGCAAGCAAAAGTAACTACCAGAGTATGTAATACAAGAAACATGACACTGGGAAACCGGTTCCTGGCTTTACTGGAGAATTTAGTGGAGACTAATCTCTGACTGATTTTTCTTCTGTCTGACTCCAAAGAAAATACAGTTGTTTATAAAACAAAAGTTTAGCTTTGTTCAGTTATATCTTGAGTTGAATATAGGTTGGAAAAGCTGCAAGAAAGCCTGATTTCCAGTGTTCTAAAGAAATTAGGATGGGAAATTAGCATAATAAATTAGCATTGCTCAGAAAGGTCAGGCTGGAAAAGATAAATGATGTGCAGGATTGGAGAGAAGTGCAGGAAAACCTGGTGCAGGTGTGTAGTCCTGGCACTCTAGAAGCTGAGGCAGGAGAATCCAGAGTTTGAAGCTAGCCAGAGTTATCCAGAAAGCTTAAAGATAGCTGGTCTCTGTCAGTCAATTGGATAGGACAAGGGCAGCTCAATTGTTAAATACTTACCTGGTATAATCAAGGCCCTGGGGCCTGATCATCAGATTAACAAAATCATGTTTCAGGAAAGACAGATTCATGCTATTTTAATATTGAGAAGGATTTCCTTTTCCATGTGCACAAATTAGAGCTTTTTTTTCCTAGTAATCTCCTTCAGGTTACCCACGATGTATTTTTCTCTATTATAGTTAGAGAAGTACATGTCTTCGTTGGCCCTCATGCCTTGGCTTAAACTATTATCACTTTACTGATAGTATGACTTCAGGAAGTTTCCTTCACCCATAGCCTCTTTTGCTTCCTTTTTAAAAATGGCAGTTGTAAGATGTGGCTCGCGTGCTTGCCATGATAGCATGGAATAATGATGGCGTACGTGCCGGGCACTCAGTAGGTCTATCTCACACCACAGACACTGGCATCTAGCCTCGACTTACTTCTTCCTTAGCCTTCTATTGGAGGGGTTCGTTCACTGGACTGATTCTGTAGAAAATGAGGCACTCCATGCTTGGAAGTTTGCATTCTTTCCTATTTCAGATTTCCATATCCTTTTCTTGCATAATATAAAAAGCTGTCCACAGCTATAGTCATCTAGTCATTCACATGAGCTTAATATGGAGGTTATTTCTTTGAGCCTGAAAGTTACATAGAGATAGCTTAATCATTCATAATTTGAAACGTTTAGCTAGAAAATATAAATAATTTCCCCTCGAGGTACATGGTGACAAAGACTCAGTTCCTGAAAGACTGAAACTCAAGTCCATGCTGGTTCTCCATATAACAGCCTGTCCACCATTGCAGGCTTCTTGGGACTGGGGAATGATAGGCTTTTGTCATCTTGACAGAATCTGGGGCTCTAGTAAATAAGCACAAGACATGATAATTATAGTAGTGTGGGTGCCCAAGACCCTTAATGATTGCATGATCTGGAAAGCCTTGTGAACATGAAGACAGTACTATTGAAGACACTCAACGATACAGGCTTGAGGATTTCAAACCTTGTGATTTTAACACTTAATGTCACATTAAGAGAAACTAAAATTTTCAATTGCAATTCATATTTTTATTGTTTATTTTCATTTATACAACTGAGGATTCTCTCTCTCTCTCTCTCTCTCTCTCTCTCTCTCTCTCTCTCTCTTCTCTCTTGCCTTCTTTGAATTTTATCCTTACAGGGCAGTGAAAACATGCACAAAAACAATCATAATTATAGATAGACATTTTTTTAATACTCCTTTTGGTATTAGGTTCCTAATAAAGAAGGAGTGATCTCTAGCAGATGTGGTTGCCTAACACAGAAAACAGTTGGACACTATCTCCTTCCTTCTGCATTCAAAGTAAGTTTTGAGAACGTAGTTGCTGGGACGTTCAGTAAGACCTGTCTCATCCTGTCTTACTCTTCAGTGCAGCCCACAGGCCTGACTACCACTGTGAGCCTCGCTGACTGCCTATGTACTCGGTGCATGGGAGGGCTGTTTCACAGGTGGGACAGGGAGGAACAGTGGCAGACAGTGACAACGTATCTAGGTCCTCTGCTCACTCCTATTAGATTTCATTTCCAAAGGGAAATTCCATGCCCAGTTAATAAGAATTGCAAGACGGCAGTAGCAAAGCATTAAACAAATCTGCATCTGCACGGGTATGAGGTCGTGGAACTGACTACTGCAGGAGTTCCTGCGGCCATCAGGAAGGGTCTCCCTTCTTCTGCACCATGGGCCCATCTGCTCTAATGGTGCCACCTCCTCCTTTTCCCCCTCATTGTTTTCAAGCATCTTTTGTGCCATATCTTTACCTCCGTGCCTCACAGTCCCCAGTGAGTCCCCAGTGCTTAGTAATCTAGATTGTCTTGCTTTCATTTACCTTTGACCCCATTGTTCTCCAGTCAAGTAACCTTCCTGAAAAGAGTCCTTTTTTTTAAAGGAACATCATCATTATCTTTTCAAAGCTGTTTATTATTCAAATTATTATTCAATTGTTATTTAAAAAATACAGCAACACTACATTTTTTTCTATTGATATGTTTTTCCTGAACGTGTCTCGGTGTCTCAGAAGTGCAATCTCTGTATAAAATTTTTCTCAAAGCTAAACTCATCTGGTTTAGTTATTGATATCCAGGTCATTTTACATTTCAGAAGCCTGAGCTAGCAAATATGCAGTTTCCCCATTCATGCATGATAACAAGATTCAATTCCTGACTTAAAAATCTAATTTTTGGCTGGGCATAATGGAACATGCCTTTAATCCTAGAACTCAGGAGCCAGAGGCAGGCCGATCTCTGTGAGTTCCAGAACAGAATGAGTTCTTGGACAACCAGGGCTACACTAAGAAAGCCTGTCTCAAAAAACAAAACACAAAACAAAACAAAAATCTAGTCCATGGCTGTCTCTATTATACCTTTTTTAATACTTTTTTTCAACTGTGTATCTTGTGCCCCAGTAAGTCACTTGGCTTCCATGGTAGGAGAACAATTTTAGTAAATACTTGCTTCTTGACACTTTGTCAACATTCCTTGGAACTCTCTTTCAAACGTAGCTTCTTCAAAGTGTCACTTTCTTCAAAATGTGCAGAACTGAGCTCTTTCTTTAGATGTGTTTTGTCACATAATGCTAGGGTTTCCTTGAATCATCTGTGAAGTACATTCACAGTGAGTTCTATTTCAGAAGGAATGTGAAGAATAGTTTTTCTTTAGTATTTCATAGATAGCCAATGCATTTTACCCATCTTTCCTTACTTGGTCTTTATAGAAACCATAGCAAATGACTTTCAAATGTATTTTAGCCTTAAAATTAATAATCAGTACACTAAAGAGTAGATATTATTATACTTATTTCCCATCCTAAAGCTTAAATTATTATCAGAAAATTTTATTCCAAATGATACGCAATATATGTGTATAATATATATACATATATAATACATTTCATCCCTCTAAGATCCTCAAATAGGTCTTCATGAGAAATAAATAAATAAAATTACTACTTGGGGCATGGTGTGGTGGCACAAGCCTTTAATTCCAGCACTTGGGAGGCAGAGGCAGGTAGATCTCTGTGAATTCCAGGCTAGCTTAGTCTATAAAGTGAGTCCAAGATAGCTATGACTTTGTCTTAAAAAAAAAGAGCTATTTCGTGGTTGTGGTAGGTGAGGAGGTTAGTGATGTTCTCAGACTATAATCCTAGCTGGAGAACCATGGAAACAGCGATTCTTCATGCCAGTATTTTAAATGGGTCCCAAGTTATTTCATAGGCCTCATAGACCACAGTGAAGGAGAAGGCTCAGTAACTTAGTCCCTGTGCTTCTGTTGAGAGAGTGGAGTTAGCAAAAGCGGTATTTCACTGCCATAAAATAGGTAAAAACAATTTACTGACCCCTTACCACTCATTATCTTGTTTTCTCTTTTTTCCTTCCTTTTTTATCTTTTTTTTAACTCTTTTTTCCCCAAATTTATTTATTTTATGCATGAGTACACTGTAGCTGTCTTCAGACACCCCAGAAGAGGGCATCGAATCCCATTACAGATGGTTGTGAGCCACCATGTGATTGTTGGGAATTGAACTCAGGAACTCAGGAAGAGTAGCCCGTGCTTGTAACCACTGAGTCATCTCTCCAGTGCTTCTTTTCCTTCTCTCTTATTGTATGTATGTATGTATGTATGTATGTATGTATGTATGTATGTATGTATATGTATGTATATGTATGTATGTATATGTATGTATATGTATGTATGTATGTATATGTATGTATATGTATGTATGTATGTATTTACTTATTTATCACTTGCTTATTTGTTTGGGTATGTGTGTGGACATGTGGAGGTCAGAGGACAGCTTGTGGGAATTTGATTCTGTTTTGTTGACTGTATTCTCTGTGCTAGCTCGTCTTATGTCAACTTGACGTACTAGAGATATCTGAAGGAGGGACTCTAAATTGAGAAAGTGCTGCCATTAGATCCAGCTCTAGCGCATTTTCTTTTTTTTTCTTAATTCGATATATTTTTTATTTACATTTCAAATGATTTCCCCTTTTCTAGCCCCCCACTCCCCGAAAGTCCCACAAGCCCCCTTCTCTCCCCCTGTCCTCCCACCCACCCCTTCCCACTTCCCCGTTCTGGTTTTGCCAAATACTGCTTCACTGAGTCTTTCCAGAACAAGGGGCCACTCCTCCGTTCTTCTTGTACCTCATTTGATGTGTGGATTATGTTTTGGGTATTCCAGTTTTCTAGGTTAATATCCACTTATTAGTGAGTGCATACCATGATTCACCTTTTGAGTCTGGGTTACCTCACTTAGTATGATATTCTCTAGCTCCATCCATTTACCTAAGAATTTCATGAATTCATTGTTTCTAATGGCTGAATAGTACTCCATTGTGTAGATATACTACATTTTTTGCATCCACTCTTCTGTTGAGGGATACCTGGGTTCTTTCCAGCATCTGGCAATTATAAATAGGGCTGCTATGAACATAGTAGAGCATGTATCCTTATTACATGGTAGGGAATCCTCTGGGTATATGCCCAGGAGTGGTATAGCAGGATCTTCTGGAAGTGAGGTGCCCAGTTTTCGGAGGAACCGCCAGACTGATTTCCAGAGTGGTTGTACCATTTTCTTAATTAATGATTGATGGGGAGGGCCCAGCCCATGGTGGTGGTGCCATCCCTGGGCTGGTGGCCCTGGGTTCTATAAGAAAGCAGGCTGAGCAAGCCAGGAGGAGCAAGCCAGTAAGCAGCACCCCTCCACGACCTCTGCATCAGCTCCTGCCTCCACTTTCCTGCCCTGCTTGAGTTCCCATCCTGACTTCCTTCAATGATGACTACAATGTGGAAGTGTAAGCTGACTAAAGTGTTTCCTCCACAAGTTGCTTTGGTCATGGTGTTTCATCACAGCCATTGAAACCTCAACTTAGATAGTCATTGACAATTTGAGACATTATAAAGTTCATTATGATTATTGTGACCATCAGTCTCTAATTTTCTAATTTCTCAGATCTCTTTCTCAGGTGTGTTAATCCCTTCCCTAGAATTCTCTTTAAAAACTCTTTCTCCTTCCCATCCCCCACCATCTCCAGCGCTTCTTCTCTTTCTCTCTTTGGTGTCCTCTCCCACCAGGTAGCTCAGGCTAGCCTGGACTTAAGACAGTGGTCTTGTCTTCACCTCCCAGGTACTGAGATTATAGGCGCTACACCCAGTTTTCATTATTATTATTTTTAAACAGGTTCTTGTTAGCCATGCTGGTCCTAAACTAGCTTATAGTTAAGCTTAAGCTTCAGATCCTCCGCTTTTCAAATGCTGGGTTGGCACTCATCACCTGCTATGTTCAGCAAATTTTCATGAAAAAATATTTCTTGTATTACTTCTCTCCAAAAATTTGAATTATGCCCAACAATCCTTGAGATTAGAATTGCTGCAAAATATTCTTGCTATCCAGTCTTAATGAATTGTCATTTCTGATATACATAACAACATAGTTACTTGAACCCTAAAGAATCTTTATCTCATTTTTACTGTATCAGTGGCTTAAATTTCTTAGGAAACATCTTCATATAACACAACATTTATGCTTCCATGGCCTAAAATAGATGACTTCACAAACCTATTGAAATCTTTCTGAGAGTGCTCCTAAGTTTTATCCGAGTTCACATGAGCTGCTTTCTGGTAACTGCATTCTGATGACTAATTTCTATTTTAAATTCAGATTCCTTCTGCTGCTAACTGTCCATGGCTTTAGCTGGACACACTGATACTTGGAATACTTCTTCACACTCACCCTTCCTGTCCCTGGGGTTTTATCTTACTTCCTTTTCCTCTCACAGGTGTTCAGTTTCTCTGCTCCCAGGTCCTCTCATGCCCTGCCCTCTTCCTGCCCTTGGGCTGGTATGCATGCCTGAGAGTCTTGTGGCCCTCATAGGGGGAGAAAACTTATATTTCTGTCCTATATGTCACAGCATTTCCCTGCTACTTGCCACGTCTGCTTGGGCTGCCCAGAGTCCACATTTCCCTATGTGGATGCCAATTTCTTTCTTTCCCAGTATATTTATTCTTTTTTTTTAAAATCATTCCTCCTGCAATAATTTCTTGTATCTGATGTGGGAATTCTTGTTATTAGTATTTCTTGTAAGTCTTTGTAAGGCACTCACCATGTCCAGATTTCAGGAGAAAAAGATACAATTACTGATAAAACGAGGAAACATCTGATGTTGATGTGGCTGGTTGTGGCTCTCTCTGACAGTCACTATTCTGGCAGAGACTGGAGATTAGAAACTTCCCTTTCCTATGGAAGCATAACCAGGACTCACTTCTTGAATAATATGCCCTGTGACAGAGGACCCTGGCTCACAACTGCTAAGATCTTCACTAGAAGGGGATTCCCTGCCTTTGCTGAAAGGTAAATATTTTATAAGTAAGATGCGTGGGAATTCATAGATGAAATTAGTTATTTTCTTTCTTCTATTTCAGATTTGCATTGGCAATGCCTTGAAAAGAGTATCTTGTAAAAATTATTCATGAGGAATATACAAACATGGATTAGAACAAGAACTAGAAGCTCAGAACGTTTGCCTTCAAATAAAGGAGAGACTGTTAAATGGAATAGCAATTAAATGACCAAATTTATTGCCAGAGAATGATAATTGGACAAAAGCATGTTTACTGTAACAAATAAAACACATATGATGTGCTGCTTAACTGTACACTTTTCCCACTATTTAGATTATATGTTTTGCCTGTGGCTTGGATACATCCAGTGACAGGAGTGTTTTCCTCTCTGAGGGAGATTCTATCGTATGCATTCTTCAGAACCTTCCTGATATACATAGGCTATGAAGGAACTTATCAAAGATCTTACCACACTGTTCTCAATTAGGGTGATTTTGTTCCCTAGAAGACATTTGGCAAAGTCTGGAGACAGTTTTATTTGTCACAATATGAATTGGCAGGCTACTTGGCCAGGAGCCACGGAGGCTGCTGGGTGTCCCACAATGCACAGCACAGGCCCCCACAACAAAGCATCCCTCTTTTCAAATGCCCGCAGCGCTCCTGAAGGTGACAAACCTGAGTCTACCCGGACAGCCTTCTGGTTTACAAAGCTAATCCCACTTAGTCCTGCCGCCTAATCCTATTTCGCGTGTAAGAAGTCAAACATTAACTTCATCCCTTCTTGTCATGTCTTCTGTCAAGTTTTCACCATCCTTCCGTTCTTTGTTCGACCTTTAGTGTAAGCTCGGTAATCGTCATATTATAGCAGACATCTATAACCTTAAAATTATGATTCATGTTGGGAGCATGTCACTGTTAGAAATATCTATCCATAAAGAGCTTCACAGCATGGCTGAATAGGGGTTTGGACGATTACGTTCTTTTCAGTCTGTGGTGCCTTCCCTGATTTCCGTCCAGGCAGGTGGCTCATTCTGAGGCAGTGACTGTACAGCGGGTAGGAATAGCATGCAGTACCCCACTGTTCAGTCGGAAGATTCCCAATACTCAACCAGGTGTTAGAGACTCCAACTTGAGGAAGCCCTCTTCTTCTACCTACAGGCTGAAGGGACAACTACCAATTATGTAGGGAAGGGCCAGTGAGGTGCATATGTGTGATTATGAAAGGAACAGCTGGGCTTGTGAGGCTCTGTAGCATTGTGAGGGGGAAGGATTTAGAGACTGCACACACAGAGAACCAAAAACGAGGCTCAGTCCACGGAAGCTTTGTGGGAAGACATGGCCAAGGTCTCCTAAGATAGTCCAACCTTGCTCAATATATGGATAAGAAGATGGAAGGCACAGAATGATTTCTCAATACCTTGTAAATCTTGTATAATGAGAACCACGAGAAACAAACTCAGTCATCAATTATATATTATATATATAATTATCTGTATATAATATATACCAATTATATATAACATATGTGTATATAAATTACATATATTGTGTTTTATATGTGTAAATTATAATACACATAATGCTGTATTATATATGTACATATATAACATATTCTAATATTTAATATGGAATATTTGTGTGTGTTTATAATATCACAGACACATCATACATGAGTTTCTTGCTTGTGTGATTTATAATCAATTTCAAACCCACCAGAAGAAAGTGTTCTTGCCTCTTAACACTGGAGTTTAGAGAAAATCTGCTCTCATGAACCAGTTACAATCTCATTTGCACACAAGCTGTTTAAGCCCCTCGAACTGACTAAGAATGGCCTATTGATGGATTGTGAAGATAATTTTTAAAAAATAGCAGCGCAGAGGAGAAAAAATAGTAATGCCTCCCATGTCCAGCCTAAGTATTGCTTGGTGAAAGTGTGTAATGCAAGCCACATAAAATGTACTTTAAAGATGTATTTCTAAGAGACGGTTGGACTTCAGCATTCCATCCCACACCCTCTGCCTCTCACCCTCCTCATGAGCACAGAGGACGTCACTCCCTTCATGCTCTTCCCTCTCTTTGTTAAACACTGTCCCTATGCCAAGTGGAACTCCTATTGAACCAGCGGATTTATCATATTTCCAACTGTATTCTATAATGTTCCTTTCTTGTGGCTTTAGCTTTATCTTCAGTGCCCCAGTGCCCACGCCCCCATACATCTCAAGTGAGCTCTGTTACCCTCTTTCATGATATTTTCAGTGCTTTGGCTCAGAATCGGGCTAAGTATTCTTCCAGACCACGGCTTCTCGCTTCTTACAGCACCCAGCTTTATGGCGCCTGTGGTCACACCGCACTACTTTGCCACCTGGTTTGTTGGCAACATATGAAGATGTTCAGATGACCTGGCTCCTGACAGGCTCCTGACTTGGTCGTGCCATCACTGCCTCTCATGTTGGTTTTCTTTTAATTGATTTTTAAAATTATCCTTGCTTCTCAGTTCCTTGGTCGTTCCCGTGACCACTTTTTCTTCCACCTGCAATCGTGGACTAACGCCTTAACCATACCGACTGGTTTTACTCTACGTTCATTGGCATTGTCTGCAGTGCTCCCTGGCAATTCACCTGCCTTCGACCACTCGCTCTCCAAGCACAGTCAGGAGAATCACGTTGAGGCAACGGATCCAACTCTAATGCACTAAACCATTCCCATTTGCAAGAGCTTGCCTCTTCTCTATTACATCAAGGTTTGCTTCTTATCTAACCAGTTCAGTCTTCATGCAGACAAACTGCCATGATCTCCTATAAACAAATGAACAAAAACCTTACTTCACCTTTTAAACCTTTATCAGCTCTGTGAAAGTTCATCCAAGCGTAGTTTGAACATTTCACTCCCCCCTGTCCATCCTCTTCCCAGCCTTCTAACCCTCCCATCACTTCTAATCCAACCTGTGACTTCGCCTCCTTCCTTTTTGTTTCCTGCTTCACCTTTCTGCTTTGAGACTAGTTTGTGCTGGTAGTCTGTCTTTGAATTGGAGCCTGCTCTGGAGTGTAGTCACCCTACCAGGGGCCAGTCATGTCATTAAACAAGACTGACTCTTATCTCCAGCATCAGCAAAATGCCAATAGCTCCTCAGACAGAAATGGAATGTCATGCCAACTTCTTTCCCTTCTATATTGGAATTTTTGTCTGGAAGAAACTTGCATGGGTCTTGTGGATGCTTTCATAACTGCTGTGAGTTCATACATAAATATTTCCTGTTGTGTCTGAAAAACATTATTTCCTCTAAGTCACCATGTCTGGCTCTAAAAGTCCTTCTTACTCTTCCACAATGATCTCTAAGCCTTGGAGGGAGGAATTTGATGAGAATATCTCATTAAGTATAAGCACTCCAAAGTTTTATGTTTTCTGTATGTTGGCTAGTTGGGAGTCTCTCTATTAACTGCATCTAATACAAGGAGAAGTTTCTCTTATGAGGGTTGGGAAATGCTCTGATCTATGGGTATAGCAACAAGTCATTAGGAATTATTTTAATAATATGTCCATTTAGCAGGATAATCATGTTGAGCCTTCCCCTAGTGCGTATGACCCATGAAGCCACATATTTCTGTTCCCGTTAATTGTGACAGGTCTGGCTTCCATCTCAAGAAACGGGTAGTGATGTAATCATAGTATTGTTGGTTGCTTGTGAAACATTTGTGCCTCTATTGCATGGGTGGCCTTTCTTATCAGACCAGTTGTTATTGTATTTATCAGGGTTTACAACCAGGTGAATTTCTTTTTCTCCTCTAGAAGCATGCATAGCACCTTCTGTGAAAGCTAGCTTGTAGAGTGAAGCTTGCAGGTGAGTATTAGCTCTGTGTTTTGTGATTCAAGAAGTGCCTTCAGCAAAATATCTTACCATCAAATTCTGGAGGACGTTATTCACATTAGCCTGTAATATTCCAAGTCTCTGTGATCTCATTAGCCAACAATTCAAAAGGAGACAACCCGTTTCTGGTACTTGTATTTTTACTTGCTAAAGTGGGGATATTTTTGTGAGGGTATTTTCCTTTATTGTAGTGTAGCTCAATTAAAACTACTTTTCCACATGCATATGTATATATTTTATGAGCTTTTTATAGTAATAGATTGCCACATGACTTTAATATCAGTTATTCCTCCCCATATTCTCTCCTCTACACTATTCTCCTGTCTTTCATGTTCCTTACTCCAGGTGTATAGTCTACTAACAGTGGTGACTTTTTTGAAACTTTCCAGCCCAGGTAACTTTGCTCAATATCTTTTAACCATTTCCCTTATCTTTTGGAGTAAAATTTACAATTCTCCTCCTCATCAGTGATGTCACCCACATGGCGAGCATCCCTTCCCTTTGATCTCCTCTGCCACTCTCAGGCTCTTGGTCTGTGCTTCAGTCACACCGCTCTCCTTGCCTTCTGCCATCTCCTGATGCTCTGCCATCGCACCATCAGTTCTGTTCTGCTCCAGGATGTCTTTCTTATTTTTTTAAACACATCTTCACAGTTTGTCTCCTCTTTCCTTTTATGTGTCTCTGTCCAAAAGTCCTCTTTTTGGAGGCTGGAGAAATATCTCTCCAACTATTTAAGAGAAGGTACTGCTCTTGAAGAGGATCTTATTTGAGTTTAAAGAACCCGCATTTGACAGTTCACAATCACCCCCAATTTCAGTTCCAGGGGTTCCGATAACCCCTCCTAACCTCTGAAAACACCACTATTCAGGTGTGCATTTGAATTGAACACACACACACACACACACACACACACAGTAGAATATGAAGAAAATAAGTTGATTCTGATCTGCAAGCTTCATACAAACAATCTTGCTTTCATAATGTTGGGAGTTGCTAAGCAAGCCACCAGAGGAGAAAAATAATAACCACTACTCTTACCAACCTGTGAAGCCTACAAGCTGCAATAATGACTGACCCAGCACAGTATGCCCAGTGGTACAAAGGTGCAACAAACATTATGGTATTAGCCAAACATCTTCTGGTTGCAACAGAAGTCCACGCCTTGAGATGGAACTCATCACTGGCATTGTTTTCGGGGCCAACCATGTGTGGCTAATAGCTCAATGAGTCCACTGACTTATCCTGCTAGATGCACATAGTATTAAACAGACTCCTAATAACTTCTATGTGCAGATCAGTACAGCTCTCAAACCCTATCAGAAGAGGTTCCTACAGTAAATGCTGATTGCTTCTATCACACTGAATTAGAAGGCCCAACAACTGCCCATTGATGGGTGACTAAGGGAATGCAGAGTGCTTGTGTTTAAATGCGCCATTTATGTCACATCTCCTAACACCAAGGCTATCATTACAGAAGAGGGGGCAGAGAAATTGTCAGAGCCAGGGGACGTGGATGACTAGGTCAAACAGTATTTTCCAGACACCACAGAGCAGTTGGACGAGTGAACTCACAATGATTGTGATACAGTGCATAAGCCCTGCTCAACAATGAACCAGAGAGAATCCCAACCCTGGAGGGGGAAGTTGGCAAGAAGTCCCACCCCATCCAAAAAGATGCTCACAGGGGTTAGCTGCGGAGACAGGGGAGTCAGTTTCCATTAGGGCTGTGACCCATGGAAGTCTGACCATGCTCTAGGGGATGGCCCCACAGCCAAGAGGATTTGGGCAGCATACATTGGACTGGAAAGTTCATTAAGATTATTAAAAGTGAGGACACAGGTAAGGTAGAGAGGTTGAGAGATCTTGGAGGAACTGAGAAAAGAAGGTAGGTAAGATTAAAACATAGTATATGAAGTTCTCAAAGAATTAAAAAAAAAACATTTTTAAAAGCTTTCTTTTGATCATCCCTGTGAACCAGCAATGTCCCTTCTTGTTATAGACCAATGTATCTGTCCGACTATGCATAATGACTTTATTTATTTTAAAAATATGATTTATTTATTTATTTTTATACGCATGTGCCTATATGGGCTTATGTCCAGATTCTCAAAGAAGGCAGAAGGTGTTATATCCCCCAAAGATGGAATTACAGGGGATTATAAGCCATCTGATGTGGATGCTGGGAACTGAACCCAGATCCTTTGCAAGGGACCATTAATGACTGAGCCATCTCTCCTGACAAAATTTTGTCTTTTAATGGATCATTTATTATCTTCCTTCTTTCACTGGAAGAAAGCTCCACAAATATAACTTTTTGGTTGTTATTTTGTTTATAATCATGCTGTTGTCATATATGTTTATGCTGTATGGCTGTTTATTACATCGGTAGAACCCAGAATGACACCTGGTACAAAGTAAAACTTTTGCTAATACTACGAGTTTACATTTTGAAAATTTGTCCGTGGGTGTTTCATCTGAAATTTCGTATGTGCCTTAATTGCATACCTGGTACCTACGGAGTCTGAGAAACGCCTGATACCTGGAACTAAGGTGAGAGGCGGAGCCTCCATGTGGGCCCTTCCAGAAGAGCAGTCAGCACCCTTAACTGCTGAGCCATCTCATGTAACCACAAGTTCACAATTTTAAACTATCACACTTAACACTCACTAAATATCAGAGACTATTAAATACTGAGCATTATACACTGGAATATACTTCAATTAACTGTGCCTGCAACTCAATTCTCCCTTGAGTGGGACTGTCTACCACCCTCCTAGCGGATTATCTTCTTGGATGAGAAAATTCGTCAAGGCAAACATGATAAAATATTGATGGGCTTCTATCACACTGAATTAGAAGGTCCTGACATGGCGACGCCAAGGCTCCGTTGCAATCTCACACAGCAGCGGCCCCAGTGATCCACTGATGTTTAGAACTTTGAAGCAGCAATCTGGCATCGGTAAACATTGACTCAGTTTAGTCATATGAGGGAAGAATTTTTGCAATCATTTTATAATCATCATCTTGATATTGGTGTTTAGCATGGCTTCATTTCTCTTTGTTGTCTTCTCTACGGAGTCTGTAGTGTGCCAGCTGCCTTCTGGCACACATGCACTGGGCGACGACTCTCAGGTCTGCTGCAGTTCTGCGGACTTCCCTGTCACCGTGGTGTGATCCTCCCAAGCCACTCAGGGCTGTGGCCACCCCTTTCATGCTCATCAAGGTCCGTGTTTGTGTGTTCAGGGGGGGTACCTGTCATCCAGCCATGGCAGTCTGTTCTTCCCTCCGTGTGTGTGATTATAGCTGCAATTTCTCCTCTATCGGTGGTTCCTGAACTCCGGCTCCCGACAGCTTGCCAACCGCGCACTCTGTGCCCTTGACATCTCTACCCATCACACCTGCTGGTGCCACCTGTTCCTGTACCTTGCCAGCACCTCCCCGACTGCCTTCATGACTGGCCACGATCTGTCAGGAGTAGGAAGGACTCCTGCTGATCCATGGATGCTTCTCGACAGCCACACAACTACACAGTGACATCTGGGAAAGACCAAGTCACCTGTCCTTGAGACTGGGAGCATCTTGTATCACAGCCAAGACTAACCTCATGGATCCACAATGTTCACTGTCTTCAAATACTTTCTCCTCTGGCTTTCTAGGAAGTGCACCCCCTACCAGAATAAACTCTGACCCTCAGTTAAAATCACCCCAGTAAGTCTTGATTTTGTAGTTTATCCTTGACTGCCCCATCAAACTTTGTGGGGAGAAAAGAATGAATTTTTTCTTTGATTAAAACTGGTCACAATGTCACCGACATAAACTATAGCCATGTGAGTCTAAAGCAAAGAACTCTAGCATGTTGGTAAATGAGTCTTGAAGGAAAAGATTCTAAAGTGAATTTTGTTAAGTGATGTATACAGATAATTAATTAGAACATTTGTAAGTAAACCACATATTTCTTAATAACTGACCTATACCATAGTTTTTCAACGTGCCAAAGGGAAGATAGAACTGAAAAAAGATGAGGAGGAGGAGTTGGAGGATTATATTTAGGATTAATATAATCTTTTAATTACATTAATACAAATAACAGGAAGATTGTTTTAAAATTACATATTCCTAAAATAAGTTAATCTAGATCAAAGATTAATGAGAATTAAAGCTTATAGATGTGCTATAAATGGTAAAATTATGCAAATATTGGGTTTGTTTTTAGAAAGAGTATTTCCAAAGTACAATTTCCAGGGCAGTAAATTAATCTTATAACAAAGAGGTTTATTCTGTATGTCAGGGCACTCTGATGGGTACCAGGATTGCAGTCTGCGAAGCATACTGTGATTCATTTACATTATCAACATTCCCATGCTTCAAAGGGCAAAATAGCCCAAGCACACTTTGAAATCCCTTAAAATAACTGAATGCACTTTTATAAAAGTGAAAAAGTTCAAAATAACCATATTTTTATACAACTGAACACTTAGGTTTTCAAACACCCGGGAAGCCAAAGCAGGCTGATCTCAAGGTCAAGCACGACTGGTCTGTGTTGTGAGACCCCGTTCTGGAATAGTGGTATTGGTTAAGGAGTTAGAGAGAACCCCCACACACCAACTTCTTTAAAATTAACTTGGCAATATGTAGTAAAAATTTTAAAATACCCTATAACACGGTTACAAGAATAAACTTGTTGGTATGGTTTAAGGTTTATCAACATATTTAAAATGAATGATAAACTGAAATAGAAAATGATTTGAGTAATTATAAGAAAATATTTGTTTATTGTTTATTCTAATGTGTAACATAAAGCAACATTTCACAGAAGAAATTAGTTCCACAAACATGAAATCCTTTTTTATATGAAAAAAACCCCCACAACCATATTGACACAATGCCAGTTCTTAACAAAAATTCACCTGTGTGTATTTAGGCATAGATTTTTCTAATGGAAATATTAGAAGCACATGTAAAACCATTCTACATACTGTTAACAGTAGTTATCTTTTTAAAAATAACCCCTTTGTTTTAAAACCTTTTTTCATTTTTAAATTATATCATCTAACACTTAAAATATGAAGCATTTTTTTTTAAATGTTAAGGTCACTCTATAATGTCTCTGGCTGCGCATCAAGTCATAGTGCTAAGGTTTCTTTTGGTTTGGGAGTTGTGTGCTCACTTCTCCAGTCAACACTGACTATTTATACACAACCAGATCCTAGTTTTGTTGTTTGCTTTGTGTGTGTGTGTTTTCAAGACAGGGTCTTACTGTATAACTCTGGCTGTCCTGGAACTCACTCTGTAGGCCAGGCTGGCCGAGAACTCACAGAGATCTACCTGCCTTAGCCTCCCAAGCGCTGGGAGCAGGGATACACAAATTATTATCATTTTATAAGTAGTCATTCAGCTTAATAAGCTATGGCAGTAAGGCCTTTGCCACTTTTTGTTTGTTTTGGCTTCTTGTTCTTAAATTTGACTTGTTTTCTGTGTAGGAGTATCTGCCCTTCCTGGAGATGTGTAGACCATGACTGTAGCTAGTGCATTTTAGGATCAGAAGAAGACATTGGGTTGTCTGAAGCTGGAGTTTACAATGGTTGTGAGGCATCATGTGGGTGTTAGGAACTGGACCTGGGTCCTCTGCAAGGGCAAGTTGTGCTCTGGAACACTGCACCATCTCCAACTCTTTTGGTTTTGTTTTTGTTTGCTTGTTTGGTTTGGTTTGGTTTGGTTTGGTTTTTTGAAACAAAAAAACAAAGTCTGTAGCACTGACTTGCCTTAGACTCGAGATCTCCCTACCTTGGCTTCCGGAGTGCTGGAATTTTAGGGATGTGTTTCTTTGTCACTTTTGAAGTATACACGTTCTTATGTCTGAGTTGAATTTAAGAATATAAGTGTCAAAAGTTTCAGTTCCAAAATCAGATGTTTTCTCCCCAATATTTCTATGCCCCATGCTCAATGTCCCTAAGTCTTTCAACCATATTAGGACTTGGAGATGCTCTCTCTTTCTTTATTTTTGTGTTAGATGTATCATTCTGCTTTGGAAGCATTTACACAGTATCTCTGATTTCAGAACTTCAAAAGGCTTTTACAAGGTTTGGAGATTTCTGTTACAACTGTGATAGATCGCTGGCAGAATGCATTAATAAATGTGTGTTTGTGTGTGTGTGTGTGTGCGCGCGCGCGCGCACATGTGTTTGCATGTTTGTGTGTGTGCATATGTTCTGCACACATATGTGTATATGCATGCCTGTGTGTATGTGTGTTTGTGTGTGTTTCTGTGTGTTTCTGTGTGTGCATGTGTGTGTGTATGCATGTGCATGTGTGTGGCATAGATGTGCACTCATGTTGGTGTGTACATAAATGCATATGTGCATGTTCATGAGGAGGACAGAGCTTGCCATCTTTAATTATTCTCTACCTTATCTTTAAAATTTTTGTTTTTTTCACATTTGTGCTTTCATTCATCAAGGATAAAACAGATGAGACATCAAGGCTCATGTAAGCACAAGTCATGATATATAAATAGGGTTCCATATCACATTTTTAATGAAACTTTTGTGATTATCTAAAACATATTTAGAATTATTTCATGTGGGGGAGCAACTGTCACAATAAAGAAAATAGCAAGTAAAAAACCTTGAACATTTTGTTTATGATTTTTCAACTCTAAACTACAGTTCTGCTGGCAATATTTCACATTAAGTACAAGTCAGTCAGGCCAGGCGGTGATGGCACATGACTTTAATCCCAGCACTTGAGAGGCAGAGGCAGGTGGATTTCTGAGTTCAAGGACAGCCTGGTCTACAGAATGTGTTCCAGGACAGGCAAGGTTATACAGAGAAATCCTGTCTTAAACAAACAAACAAACAAAAAACAAAAAACAACTAACCAAACAAAAAATACACGTTAGTCTACACTTTAGCTTGTAGGAATCTTTAGCAGCTCAAACTGAAGGAGAAAATTGAACAAATTGAAATATCACATATAAAATTCCAAACTCTAATTTTTTTAATTAGAAATTTACCATTTTGATTAAAACATGATCTATTTAAAAAACATTAATAAATACAAAAATTGGGGTAGGGTACTGAGAGGAGGCAAGGGAGAGGCAACTGTGGTTGGAATGTAAAAATATAAGAAAATCATAGATGAATTTAGTATGAAACAATTTCATTTACATGAATTTTATACACGTGCATATATATATATAGAGAGAGAGAGAGAGATGAGAATACTTCAGTATCTTCAAGCTTTGGATCGGTTAAGTATAGCGTGATATAGTTAATGAAGCGATTGCTGAACTAAAATGAAACATGATAGCCGGACAGTGGTGTCGCAGGCCTTTAATCCCAGCACTTGGGAGGCAGAGGCAGGCAGATTTCTGAGTTGGAGGCTAGCCTGGTCTACAGAGTGAGTTCCAGGGCAACCAGGAGCTACACAGAGAAACCCTGTCTCGAAAACAAACAAACAAACAAAAACAAACAAACAAAAAAACATGATAGAAAGCCAACTGGGGAGACCCATGCTCACATTGTGAATTCAAATGCGTTAATATAGCCTTAATAAATATCTCCTGGTACGCGCTACATGCTTATTGAAGAGTCCCTGGAAGTGCGGTGCCAGGAGCCGCATCAGCATCTCTGGGGTTAACTGAATCACTTTTCAAGGGAGTATAGATGCTCAGAAGGGGGCACATGCCATCACCATGCAGTTACAGTGTGACACTTGTGACAGGTGGTGGAGTGACATGAACCCACGTACTTTGTTGCACGTCACTGCTAAGGCTGTAGTCTATCCGCCGTGTCCAGACAGCTTTCCCAAGCTTTGGACAATATGGAGAAATCCCTTTTATTCAGTGCGGTTTCCTTTTCTCCACTTGATCTGGAGAGCCTGACCCCCAGTATTCTACCTGAGGAATGTCACATAATCCTTTGCGAAATTACAGGTTGAACCTCCTGGAATGCCTTTCCATGAAAACCTTTAAACTTCCCCATGACGTTTAAACTTCAGCCGATGAAACGTCACCCTAAGAAGAACGGCTCCCCACTCTCCAAGGGTCTTGTATACAGCCTTTGATTCACCCCAAATGAAATGTATGAGCACAAGCTAAATGCACCGAAATCCTCAGAGGAGACACCCCCTACCGGCATTCCTTGCTTGACCTGTATCCTGGACCCACCGGTCCAGACTTTGCTTTATCCTCACCTCCTCCCCCCGACACCCCTCCCCCGCGGTGTGCATGGGGTCCGGGCTCTGCTCCATCGTTCTCCACCTGGTGTGCAGCAGCACCTGGACACCTCGAGAAAAGAAGCAAAAAAGAAGCAAAAAACCCCACAGTGTTTCTGAGAGAAACAAAGGGAAAAAAATTGAAAGATGAAAACAAGTAATGGGGCGCGCGGGGGGGGGGGCGGACTGGGGGCGAGAGGGGGTTGTTTGGGAAAGGTATTATAGCCAAAGAGATAGTGTGAAGTCAAGGAGATGAGACAGATTGTGACCTGGGGTGCACGAATCTGTGCGTAATTTATTATGAATGAAGCCGTGAATAAAAGAAATAAGCAAAGGCCAACTTGTGGAAGTATTTTTAGTCTGGATCTCCGATACAAATTTGGGTTTTATGTGCTGAACATCACAGGAAGTCACTGAAGGATCTTAAGTAGGAGAATGACATAATCAGTTTTGCGACGTGATAACTCTAGTGACATTAAGACGAATGTACCGAGGAGGAGCAAAGCTGGGGTGTGGGAGCTGTGACCATCAGTTAGGCTAAGTGGAGACATGGCGTGCGTGCTGTCAGTGATGGGGAAGGGTGGGGCCGTGGCTATTCGAAAAGAGTGAGAAGATTGTAAGGGGTGGGGTTAAGCTTTTGAGGACTCTCTCTTTTTATCTGTGTATAGTATTCATATCTTATAATCCAGCGATCCCAGTTGTGCAATCAAAATAATTGAAAGTATGGCCTTAAAGAGGTACTGCATCCAAGGTCATTTTGGTACTGCTGACAGCAGCCAGGAGATGAGAGGATTCCAAGGATCATCCGCAACTCACTGGACGAACACAGTGTGGTATTAACCAAGAGCAAGAAGGAAGGAGGTCACACCACACACTGAAATAGGAGAGGACTTTGAAGATTTAGGCTAAGTGCAAGCAAGTCACGAAAGATGCAAACACTATACCATTGTATTTAGTACTCCAACAGATGAATGTGCAGAAACAGAAAGTCTGGGTGTTGAGCACAGGCTGTGTGGGGGTGGGAGTGGAAGTCCTTTAGTTGGTATGAAGTTTCAGTTTTCTAAAAAATCTTAGAGAAATGTTTTAAAACAATGTAAATACCCTCATCACAACTGAACTGTATGCACAAAAACAGGAAAGATGGTGTGCTGGTTAGTGTTTGTTTTTTGTCAATTTGACACAGCCTAAAGTTGTCCAAGAAGAGGGAACCTCAGGTGAGAAAATGCCTGCATCAGATTGGCCTGTAGGCAAGTCTGTATGGCTTTCCTTGCTTAGCGATTGGTGCAGGAGAGCCCCGCCCACTATGGGTGGTACCATTCCTAGGCAGGTGGTCCTGGGAGCTCTAGGAAAGGTGGATAAATATGAACCTTGAGGAACAAGTCCTGCTTCAGTTTCTACCTCCATGTTCCTGCCCTGCTTGGGTTTCTGCCTTGGCTTTGCCTAAAAACAGACTGTGATTGAGAAATATAAACAAAGACCATGATGGTCTTTGCCACAGCAATAGAAAGAGAAGGCAGACAGATTATAAATTTTGTGTGACTTGAAGTATTTTTCCCATAATTGAAATAGTATACAAAAAGCAAAAATTGTTCATATTAGATGTAGGAAATAGAAAGTTGGGGAAATACATGTTAATTTAGAGGATCTTGGCTTGGGCAGGAGGTAACTGTATAATATAATGGGTATGAGGAAGAACTTGACATGGAGGTAATTGTAGATGCTAGGGAACTTCTCACAATCTCCTGTTGGCCCAAATGCTTTTTCAGTCCTGCAGGGCAGCATGGCTTCCATGCTGCTGGCAAGGCTCCCAGTTCAGAACGTACACTCACTTTTCTACCCCAAGTGTTTCTCATCAAGTCTGGCGTCATCAAGGAGCACATGGGTGTACCCTGCATGTAGGAGGAAGTGGAGTTGATAGGTCATGCTCTGACCTCTCATTCTCCTATGAGTCAGTTGTTGAGGTAGTTTCTATATAGTGCCTGGAGGTATTCCCAGTGCATTGGAGTCTTAGATGCTGATTCTGGTAGACAGCTCTATGGTCTCTCTCTCCCCCTCTCTCTCTCCCTCTCCCTCCTCCCCCTCCCTCCCCTTCCCTCCTTCCCTCCCCTCTCTCTTCCCTCCTCCCTTCTTCTCCCTCTCTCCTCCCTTCCCTTTTCTCTCCCTCCTCCCCTCCTCCCCTCCCTTTTCCCCTTCCCTCCTCCCCTTCCTCCTCACCTTCCCTCTTCCCCCTCCATCCCTCCTCCTTCTCCTTCCCTCCTCCCTCAGTCCCTCTTTCTTCCCCCTCTTCCTCTCTCTCTCTCTCTCTCTCTCTCTCTCTCTCTCTCTCTTTTACACACACACACACACACACACACACAGAGACAGACAGACATGGACACAGACACTGGGCACTATGCCTCATCCTTTTCTTCTTGCAGTGAATTAGTGGTGACTAGACACAGCTCTGGATTCTTCTCAGAGACTTCTGTCTTTGCAAACTTCTTGTGCGTGAACAGTAGAATCTTCTCTGCCTTCCTTGTACTTTTGTTAAAATGCAAAATAGAGGTCTTTAGATAGAAAGTGAATAAACATAATAAAAAGACGCTTTGACTTTGTTGGATTTTCATCTTTCTATGAGTTTTCTCCTGTAACAGATAGGTCGGTGGGTTTCTGTGCTGGTTCACGACTGTAGGACCCCATCCTGCCCGGGTGTCACATCGTATTTGATGCATGAAGTCAGAAATGGGATTGAAATCTGGAGAAATCCAGGATCTTTGGCACTTTTCCAAACGCTAAAAGAAATGAAAGGTGTTTGCAGGCTGGGAGAGCAGCATTCTTAAAAACATGAAATCAAAATTCTGTTCTCAAAGAATGACAGATTTAGAGGACAACGTGATGACTAATCAAGCCTTGAGCATTCTCCCCTTCATGTGGCAACACCTGTGATCACATATTCTGGTGGTCATCTTCCTGTGAGCACAAGAAACTCTCACAGCAGGCTTCCCATCTCAGATGTATGTCTAATTCCTCTCGCCTTTTCTCAGAAATAACTCCCCCCCTTTTATTAAGTTCTTATTACTTTGACTTCAGTTTAAAGAGGATCATTGGACCCTGAAGGTCATTTAAAGGACATGAATTCAAAGATTTATTCTTAAATCAGAAGTACTTTTAAGCATGAAAGATACTAAAATCCCTCAGAGTTGTTGCTGTAAAAGATGGAGGACATCCCAAGTGCTCTCTTATGTTAATTCACAAGGAAATAGAGTCCCATGCTTCTAGAGATATATAGAACACTGCACACTGATAACCACCCTCTTCAGGACTAGAGCACACCCTTCAGCCTCTTTAAGGCAGTTTGATTGAAGCAGTGTATAATATTGTTGAAGTCTGAGATCAGAAACGATCTCATTTATCCAGTTGTGTCATAAGAATGAAAATTTGGTAGTCCATATTTGAGGTCACAGCCTTGGCCTGTTCCTGGAGGTTAAGTGTGTAAAGGGTTCATGGTCTTTGAGTCCTCTAGAAATCTTGATGAACTCATGCACTTTGCATAAACTCACATATGGAACCGGTAGCCTGGGGCACTGCCTCCTTCTTGAGAATGTCCCCATTGCCCCTCCCTGTTGGCGTACCCCATCGCAAAGCTATGTGAAACCAAACTTTATAAACATCTGAGTGTCCATCTTGCAATGTTTCAAAACCGGACATACTTTTAAAAATTAAATTATTTGTGGATTTTATAGATGGATATGATGTGCTTTGGTCCATCACCCAATCCATGCCCCTTAAATTTCTCCCCATTCCTCCTACTTTCCATCCCGACTTTATATACTCCCATTTTAAACCTCCTGAGTCCACCTAATGCTATGTACCATGTGCACAAGTGTGAAACCATGTTCTGGAACATGGGGTATTCTCTGAGACGCAATATCTCTGGCACTCCCTCCTCTGGTACCACCCACCCATTACCAAAAGCTCCCGAGTTATAGCTATGACTTCATAAACCCCCTGGGATCCATGCTAAAATTTTAGTGAACTTAGTTTAGTGTCGGTCATGCACATGCAGTCACAGCCGTCGACTTCACTGTGCATTGATCCTATCATGTCCCCGCAAAGACTGTTTGCCTGCCGCTATCCTGGTAGAATCTCTGGCAACCCTCCTTTAACAGGACAGTCTAGCTTAGAGTTTAGTGCCCAATTTAGACTACGAAAAGTCATCTGACTCCAGGTGAAGTGTCAGTTACTGATTGAAAGGTAAGCTCACACCAAAAACAATAAAAGATTTCACGTTGGCTTTATTCTATCATGATGATAGGTTTTGCTGCCGAGTTTTTGTTCTCACCCCAACTCCTGACCCCCGACCCCGAACCTGGAGCCCCTGACTTTCAATGCACACAGACTTTGTCTGATCACTGGAAGAAATGTAGTTGAGTTTGATATTGAAAAAAAAATCTGTTTGTTTTAGTCCAGTGCTTGAAGAAGACATCAGAGCAAATATTGTTTTGGGAGGAGACCAGCGGTGCCCACCACACATTTAGCATGTTTCTTCCTAGGTGTGTGGGGAGAGCATTAAAATGATTTAGCTGTGCAGAAAAAGTTCTGTTTGGATACATCAAAGGGAAATTTTTAAAAGGATGGAAACCTTTGAAAATACAGCACGGGAGGACCTAATCTAGATATGGAGTGAGTCTGGAAACGCTTCTTAGAAAGTGGATTTTAGACAGAAATAGTGTAATAAAGAAGCAAAAGGAGGGGCTGGTGAGATGGCTCAGTGGTTAAGAGCACAGACTGCTCTTCCGAAGGCCCTGAGTTCAAATCCCAGCAACCACATGGTGGCTCACAACCATCCGTAAGGAGATCTGACTTTCTCTTCTGGAGTGTCGGAAGACAGCTACAGTGTACTTACATATAATAAATAAATAAACCTTAAAAAAAAACATTAAAAAAAAAAGAAGCAAAAGGAAAAGGTGTCGTTTGTGGAGGATTCATTTCAAACCTTCTTCTAAGCTTTCTTTAGTTTGTGTTTCTCACGATTTCTGTGAAGGATAACATCTCATATGGCTTCTCCTTAAATTGCCATTTTGATTTATCTTTATTTTTTTATGATTAGGATGTGTGAGTGACTAATGGGGTCAGGGAGGCACTGGTGCTGTGGGGTATACGAGGATTTCGCAGGGGTCATGGCGCATGTGTAGAGGTCGGGCTAACAACTTCATTTCCCTTATGTGAGTCCTGATACTTAAACTGAAGCTGCGGTGCTTGAGGCACAGGCCACGTGCCTTTACCCACCGAGACATCTCCCTGGCCTTACATGTCTATAGCAGACTAAAACCAAGTTAAAGTCTCGGTTGTAGTGATTATTATATAACCATGAGTTCATCAGAACTCAGTTAAGTGCACTTCAGAAGATGAGTTTTATCACATGGATGTTAAAAAAAAAATCAAATCAAAATGCAAATTAACTGTGCCGCTGGCTACTGCCATCCGGTTCCTCTCCCAGCTTCACTCTGAAAGGAGCATGGAGGTGTACGCAGAACTGTGTGCTTCTTGTAAACCCTAATCTACACACACACACACACACACACACACACACACACACACACACACCAGACAGAGGAATGGAATAGTCCCTCTTGTTTTGATTCGTGAATTCCTTTATATTTTTAACCCAAGAAGATTTCTTTAATATGCCTTCAATACTTAGGCAGGCTAGGGAAATCCCCGACGAAAGCATGCTAATTTGACATATTAGTAACATACTAACTTGACAAATGGAGTGTCACTTTAAGGCTTTCTTCTGGCACCACATGACAGGTGCCTTTGTTATCTGGAAGAGATGGAGGCTACTCTCACAGAGAACACATGATGGAGGCCACTGACCGTCATCACTCCAGGAACAGGAAGGCTCTGGAGATCAGTCCATAACCTTCAAGACTCTGGGATGATTGTTGTTAAATTGGAGGCTGTCATTTCTCCACACGTCATCTTGCGCTATTATCTCTGATATTTACGTCAAAAGAAATCCCTTGCGATTTTAACAACGCCACTTGAATTGCATTTTCTTTACAGAACTGAAGCCATCTAACTTAGAAAGAAAAAGCCTGTTTAAAATGTGGTCTACCACTGCCTGGAAAGGGTGTCCTGTCCCTTCCTGTGCACAGGGTGGGCAGTACTGATTCACAAGCTACGTCATTTTCACACAGACAGTACAGCGAGACAGGCCTGGGAGCTATTTCTACTTTACAAAGGAGGAAAACAAGGCTTAGAGAGCTTAGGATGCTCGCTCCATGTTGGAGAGCCAGAAATTTGGAGAGGGGGACCTATCTTAGAGCCTGTATGCTTCCTGCTCCCAGGCTGGTAGAGGAAACACCATAGAACAGCTCATCCAGCCACTCTTTAAAATTTATTGTTATTATTATTATTATTATTATTATTATTATTATTATATCCTTTTATAGTCCAGTCCTTATCAACCTCCTGGTCTGCCCTCTAACTGTTCCTCATCCCATTCCCCACCTCCCACAGGGGGATGTTCCCACCCTCACACTCTCACCCCATCAGACTTCCCCACTCTCTGGGGCCTCAAGTCTCTTTCGAGGGTTAGGTGCATCTTCTTTCACTGAGTCCAGACCCAGCACTCCTCTGCTGTATATGTGTTGAGGGCATCATATCAGCTGGTGTGTGCTGCCTGTTTGGTGGCTCAGTGTGTGAGAGTTCTCAGGGGTCCAGGTTATTTAAGATTGCTGGTCTTCCCATAGGGTTGCCCTCCTCCTCAGCTTCTTCCAGCTTTTCCCTAATTCAACTCCAGGGTTCCCTGGTTTCTGTCTGTTGGTTGGTTGTATTTGAATCTGACTCTTTCGGCTGCTTGTTGGGCCTCTCGGAGGGCAGCCATGCTAGGCTCCTGTCTGTAAGCACACATTGCATCAGTAATAGTGTTAGGCCTTGGAACCTCCCCTTGAGCTGGATCCCAATTCAGGTCTATCACTGGACCTCTTTTCCCTCAGTCTTTTCTCCATTTTTGTCCCTGCAGTTCTTTTAGACGGGAATTAATCATGTTTATGTGTGTGCTGATTTCTTCTTGCTGGAGGATTGCATCTTGGGTCAGCTCATGCCAAAGTGCATGCCCCTTCCCAGACCAACTTGGTTGGTTCTCATGGACCAACTTGTTCTGTGATTTCTTTTAAGGAGTTATAGGCAGAGACCCCTTAAGGCTTTTCTTGGTTAACAATCCCTGCAGGAATGGCAGTGCATTAAAATAGAATTACAAAGGAAGGACGTGAATGTTTTCTCCTTCCTGTTAATAATCAGAAAGGTAATAGAAACTCTTTATAATAAATTTTAAAAATGTCAGTGGCAAACCAGTGTTTAAACCAGTCTCTAAGACTGACATAGACCGTTGCTTTACTCCTCTTCTTAGCTATTTTTGCTTGTAGCAGTTTGGTGCCACACCAGCTTCGCCCATCATGATTCTTTTCCTTAAAACACACTGACCTTTCAAATTTCTAACTTGAATATGTTCATTTTTTTTCATTAAAAAATGCCTATTATATTAGACATACACTGGCGTGTAACATCTGCCCAAACAAACCCGAGGCCATATCAAATGGTGTGGTAAAAAGTCCTAAAGTACTTTGCAAATATATCTGAGTAAAATTCTTTAAGCTTCACATTTGTTTCTTGGTTTTTAATCTACAGAGAAACTGATGTGGAAATGAATGAAGATTTGCTCATCTCTAGCAACTTATATGACATGAAGTCATTCAACTCAATCGTGAGGTTTTCTATTTTTGAACTACCTTGGCAGGAGAGTACTTGCTGTGAAATATTCTAACATGGAGACCTAATGCAAAACCCCTCTTTTTAAAGAGTAGACAGATGTCTGTCTGGGGTTCCACACACTGCAAACCTCTGCAGCTGCTGGGGGCTTCTGAGTTAGAGCTGATGACAGTCATTTGTGGCTCTTACATAACTGCAACAGACACCGATGCTGTTGAAGTCATTGGAAAACACGCGTGGGTCTTTATGCCCATCACCTTCCTTTCCTTTGGCGTTTTCTTTCAGGATAGAGGCAGCTACGAGCTTCCCATGTTCACTGGAACTGACTTTAGTTGATCAACTGCCCAGAAGCCTGCGCATGCTTGTTAAAAAGATGCTACCTCATCTCCCTCTACCGTAAATCATGATGTTCAAAATCATTAATCTTATTTCATTGTCTGCACTTCTCCAAGTCAAATGAATTAAGATCTTTTTTATCAGTAGACATGTTTTTTGTATATTAGGAAACTAGGTTATTTAGACATATTTTACACAAAAATTATATTTGTGCAGTGATTTCATTTTCACCATAACATTTAGGCTCTCATTTTCTGCTAAAAGACAAAAGACAGCAAGATAAAAATTCCCCAGTTTGGCAGAGAAGGGGCGTTAGGTGCTGAGGTTCGATAGAGGCTAGTGAGTGACTGTGTGTTCATTTGCTGGAGCGAGCTTTAGCATTGGTTCCTATTATCAACTCTTTAGTTTTGAAGTACTGTGAGCTTCCATTCTCTGCTTGTATTTCTTTGTTTTGCTTTTATGGAGGTAGTGCAAAGAGCCAGGCACATCTGCCACACTGTCCCTGTCCTCTGGTACCGCATCCAACTCTGTGCAATGCTCCAGTAAAATCCCCATAGGGAGTGAGGTCTCATAGGTTATGTGGTGTTACAAGTGTGTGTGTAAGAGCAGGAGTGGATGCTCAAGGTGGCTCTACTTTTTGTGTTCCTATTGCAGACGTCTGCCCCATTTACCTAGTAGGTAGAAGTGAAGAGAACTTTCCCATAGCAGCACCCTTGGGGCCATTTGCCACATTCAAAAACAATACCATGAAATGGAATGCCTGTCTGAGCCTCTTCAAGTCTCCTGGGATGTAAGTTGAAGCACTAGAGAATACGATGTTCTTGCATGGCCCAGTAGAGTTGGGTTTTTTTGTTTTGTTTTGTTTTTGCTTTTGCTTTTTTCTGCATTCCATACACTTATTGGGTATCCTCATTGTGTCAAGTACGATTTGTGTACATTGTCTAACTTTGGACAGAGGAAATATTATGATTTCGACCAAGCTTATACACTAAGCAACAGACTGAAACAGCTCTCACAGTCCTGAAATTCTCCTACAGCAGGTTAGGAGGCGATAAGTTGCCAGAAGATTCAAAAGCCTAGTTTCTGTTACAGACTCCTGAGTTTGAACCTCAGCCTTGCAAATCACATGAAATAAGTGTGTTTCTTAGCTTCTTTGTGTCTCATGTGATTTCAGTGACCTGAAAGAAACAAGAAGATGGTTCCTGTTTCTGAAACTTTTGTGAGCATTCAGTGAATTTGTACCTGACGAGAATACACAGCCTTTGTAACATTTGTGAAAATAAAAATAAAGACAATTGCTGTCGGGGAAAGAACCAGAATGCAGCACAGATGTCACAGAGAGGTTTTACGCAGACTTGCTCAGATGTGAGAAGAAAACATCTGAGGGAAGACTTGGAGAAGTGAAGGAGTTAACCAGACATCTACACTGGAACACTCAGCCTCCGCTGAGGAAGCAGCCCTGGGGGACATCTGGAGATAAGGCGGTGGATGCTGCCTTGGAAGAACTGAGGGGGAAACCAGTGTGGCCTCAGTGGGGAAAACCTCATCAGGTTGGGGCTTGAAGGTCACTGATAACACTTGATCTTTTATTTTGAATGAAATGGGAAATGATGGGGAGGTTTAAGAAGGAGGGTGTTATAAAACTGACGGTAACTTTAAAAAAAAAAAAGATTAATTAGCTATGACGAGGTCAAATTGCAACTGCCCAGAGTCCAAGGCAAAGAGACCTGAGGTTGCAAACACCTGCATTTGGTGTGATGGCTGCTTTATTCTGTCTGGGTAGGGCAAAGAGGATTTACGGTCAAGTTACATTTTGTAGATAAGAGGATTCTTGATAAATTGATATGGAACATTCAAGAAAAGAAAATCCAGCAATGAACCCAAGAGTAAAGTCCTCTGAGCGATTCTTCCATCTTCCCTCCTTCCTGTGTGCAATATTTTAAACCTACCTTAGATTTCCCTTTGGAGTTAAGTGCTTGGAGCTGTCTGAGAGTAGGGAGGACCGTGGTCCCAGGTGAGGATCTTTGGTGTTTTGAGAGACAATGGGGCAGAAACAGGAAGCACATCTCTCTGGAGGAGGAAGGCAGGCTGGCAGCTCCCCCCCCCCTGCCAGCATCGCAGAGAACGTTTCCAACCGGAATAGGTGCAGAAGGATCCTTAGGAGACCCAGCTGTGTGGGCTGTCTTTCGCAGCATGAGGCAGGCTCCAGAAATTTCTGTGTGCCAGTATGAATTTCTATACATACTGAGCCTGGGGAAGAAAAGGTTAGGACATCTGAGAGTGAACAGTGGTGCTGAAATCTCTTTGGAAAAGAAAAACCCACCAACTATTTATTTTTGCTTATTCTCATTCCTTAATGTCTGCTCCACTTCCATGCCTTCCTTCTCCGTCTGAGGATATAAGCTATTGTCAATTCTAACCTGCCCAGGAAATTCTGATTACTTAAGGAATTGATTATGGTTTTTCCAGTGATGTCTAGTACAGCATACGTAACTGTCCCCCGAAGCACATGTCCAGTGCCACCAACGCCCTCAGAATGCTCCTTTTCTGGACTTCTATAGGGAACAAATTTGTTGGGCTTTCCCGTCAATACCGTTGCTTCCTTTGCTTTCACACTCTTCCTTCTACTCATATCAGGTGGATAATTACCCGCAAAATCATTCCCACCTCTGCTAAACTAGAGCCTCCTTTAGAAAGGAATTCTCCTGAACTCTGAGCACGCCTTTGCTCATTAACAGATGTCGCAGCCCCAGGCTGCGTTTCTCTGGGGTAGACAGAGGAGGGCCAACAAACTCTCGGACATCTTCTGTTAGAAATCAGTACGCTGCCATTTGTTCCTCCCGGGGCCCTAGGCAGTTGCTCATCCTTCCTTCTGACAATTGCAAAGGTTTCCAAGACCCCGTGACAGCACTGAGTGGCTCTCCTAACAGGTGCTCCTCTGAATTTCCAGACAACAGGTGTTAGCCTGGAATGGCCTGCCAAAAACCGGGAATCTGGAATAGAAAACATAGTTCATTTTCAAAAATGATTACTGTAATTAAGATCTATGGTAATGCAAATGATGACTACACACACACACACACACACACACACACACATGAATGCACACATACTCATGCCATGTTCACCCAAGACTTTGGGCCACTCGGTAAAAGAGATGATAGAAAATGAATTAGCCAGCATTGCAATATACTTTCAAATGTTAAAACTGCTTATTACTTTTGGGGAGACCTTTGAACAATTATTCAACATCACTGGAAAACATTTCCCCTAAGGACCCTGGCCAGGATTTGCTTTCCATGGTGTATAGCAGGAAAAGTGAGACACTGGGTACCAATGAGAGCACCACAGTTCGTTCGCTCAGGAGTGACTGCTACCACACCAAGTTTTACCGCATATCCTCTGGTCACCTCAGGAACTGCTTCATTCATAAGCAATACAAATTTTGATTCTCGAGAGGCGTGTCTTTTCTGCTCCTTACTTCTTTCCTGCAGAATCATGCAGAAACCTCTAAGACAGGACAGCCAGATGATTTACAAAAGGTAACACCCCTTCCCCCCATTTCTTCTCCTCCCTCCCTCTTCCTTCTCTTCATGAGACAGGATTTTGCCATGTTGCCCAGGCCAGTCTCCAACTCCTGGGTTCCATGTGATCCACCTCCTCACTGAGCAGGAACTGCAGGCAAGCCTTACTCACTACTGTGCCCAGAACTCCTTCTTTTTCTTCCCCTCTCCCTCTCCCTCTTCCTCTCCCTCTCCCTCTCCGTCTCCCTCTCTTTTTCCCTCTCCCTCTCCCTCTCTCTCCCCCTCTCCCCTCCCCCTCCCCCCCTCTCCCTCTCCCTCTCTGTCTCCATACTCTCTCCCCCTGATCTCTCATCCAGGAGCTAGTCTATGAAGGCTGGAAGTCTTTCATTGCTCTAACCCAGTCAACTACAGGAATGAAAAATGAATATATCAGACCCAGGCATGAATTTTAGTAACATGATTTTTCTGGTTGTGTATCTATGGCCATAATAATCAAACCGATTCACATAGGTTAGACCTGTTCTACTTTAGATTTGTTGGTTTACAAGTGGGAAGAATGTGGGTATTGGGTAGAGTTCAATTGGAACTAGTATATACTATGGGTTATCAATAATTTCCACACCACTTTGAATGAACAGGCTGGACTTATAGATTAGCTATTGCTTAGTTAGGAAAGAGTGGCTTGAAGAAAACAAAAGGACTAAGTAATCCTCCTTGTAAAGACTGCAGCAGAAGGATGTTTTCCTTCCTTCCTTCCTTCCTTCCTTCCTTCCTTCTTTCCTTCCTTTTCTTTCTTTTCTTCATTCTTTTATTTTTTCTTAGCATCTTTTGGCTAAACTAAAATCCCCTTTTCAACTTCTAAAACAAAGTATGTAACAACCCTTTTTCTAGAGTGTTTTGCCTAAACCAGGTATGAGGTGCATACCTTTAACCCCATCACTTGAGAGAGAGTGTTACATAGATCTCTGTGAGTTCAAGGTCAGGCCTGTCTACATAGAGAGTTCTAGGTCAGCTAGGGCTACACAGTGAGACCCTGTTTCAACAAACAAACAAAGAAATATGTATTCATTTTTCTTGGAAGGACCAAAAACTACCATCAAACCAAACTTAGACAAATATCCACATGCTATCCTTGACAGCATCTTTCAACGTTTGTATACACTCTCCAGAGGGTTGCACGGCTATGTCTTCCTCCTTCCTGATCACATGGAAAAAGACTTATCTCCTGAGTGTACACACCTAGTTGGAGAAGGCATCTTCAGAGTCCCTCTCTGAATGAAGCCTTTGGGTGGGCAGGCAAATGGATAACATGGTGAGGTCGGCAGTGCCCCTCCAGCTTAGGGCCTGTTGCTGTTGTTCCCATCCCTCCTTTCCCATTTGAGATGAGAAGAATTTCCCTCAACATTTCTCTTCTTCCTATCCCTTCCCCCACCTTCCTTAACGCTTTTCTGTCTGCCATGGCTTGTCTTTCTGGTTACAAATACGCTGTTCAGAGTGCTAGATGGGCCTATCAGAAGAGCACACCCGATTTCCTTCCTTCTCCTTTTTCACAGATGGGAAAAGCCTATGATCTCCCCACCCAGGGTCCCACAGTAACGCGCACTCACCCCATGTGAACACAATATGATTGGAAATAGACAGTGCCTGGAACAACCATCTCTCACACACTGCTATTGTCTGTGGACCTTGCACAAAGTTGCTGAGGGCCATGTATTGAAGGGAGGCTTGAGTAAACTGAGAGTTACAACTTTGGCATCCATATGTAACAAGTCCTCCAGACATCTGTCTTCCACTGCTGACCATCTAATACTTTTAAAGTCATTATTGCCCCACTGTTGGATCTTGTGCTCTGAGATAATTTGGCAGTGTTTTGGGGAATTAGTGCACGAATTTATGCAGAAGCTCCAACGTGAACAGTCACTAGGTTAGTTCAAAAGCCTAGGAACCAAGCTCTACTGAGAAAGGTATAGCTGACTTCATTGAGTTCATTCAGGTTACAGAAGTTCTCTTTACATTGGACGCCACAAACATCGAAGAGGGCAGTGACCAATTCCATCACCCATTTGTAGAGAGACCAATGGACTCTGACTACAAAGGAAGAGATCTAATCCTCTTCTGCTCTCCTTGGCTTTATTCTCCCACAGAAGGCCCTTCCCACCCTTTCTCAACCTGTTCAGCCTGCTCCTGTAGCCATAGGCAATTTTACTGCTGTGTTGGCTGCCAATGTGGCTGGTGGGAAGCCAGGCCTGGAGGTGATTAACTGTCACAGCAACAGCATGGTCTGAGGGCTATACAGGTCAACTCCTAACTCTTCCCACAAGACAACCTTGTTGCTTTTTGTCTTCAGCTGTTTTAACAAGAGTATGGGAGACCACATGGCTTAGAAAACACGTAAGTGAGCTACACAGTCCCAGAGTCTTGGAAGTCTGAGATCAACATACCTTATGGCTAGGCTCCTATCTTCTTACATGGTTGCAGGGGTGGGGAGGGAGTCAGGCCTTTCCTATCTCTTCTTACAAGAACACTGATTCATGAAGAATCCATTCCCACTTACTCCTCAGAGTTCCATTACCAAATATCAAGAGGCTGGAATTTAAGGTTTCAATGTGAACTTTGAATACATGTGAAGTCCACAGAAAACTTCTTGAAAAATTGGATGACATCCCTGAAAACTTGGTTAGCAAACATGATATATGTTGTTATATGGACATAACCTCTATGAGTATGGAAGGGAGACAGGAATGGTGGGAGCCACACAGCCCTTTAAAAACAGAATTAAGCTTTTGTAGGAAAAAAAATTCTGATTGTCTCCTCATATCAAGGAGAGGCCTTACCTTCTAATTTTATGACTCACAGACCCTCAAACATACAAGCCTCACCAAGCATTTGCATCTTCAGGAGCAGAGATTTGGCTCAGGAGAAGCTTTGGAGCAAAGGTTTAGGCAAAGAGCTGGCACTGGAGTCTGCTTCTGGGTGGGAGGGCCTCTAGGATGGCTTGCACTGCCCTGGGTAATACATGCTAAGCCATTATCTGCATCCTTACCTACATCCTGGTTCTACCTAGCATGATGCACATTTAGGAGAGATGCCTCAGCAAAGCTAGGCCTTGGCTTACAACCAGTGCAAGGTCATTGACAGTGAACCTGTTCCTTAGGTAAAAGGAAGCCTTCACCTGAACCTCTGTCTTCTTAGACTTCTGAGGTCTAAGCTGAGGATAGTGTCTTAGTCAGGGTTTCTATTCCTGCACAAACATCATGACCAAGAAGCAAGTTGGAGAGGAAAGGGTTTATTCGGCTTACACTTCCACATTTTAGTTGATCAGTGTAGGAAGTCAGTACTGGGACTCTAGCAGGTCAGAAAGCAGGAGCTGATGCAGAGGCCATGGAGGGATGTCACTTACTGGCTTGCTTCCCCTGGCTTGCTCAGCCTGCTCTCTTATAGAATCCAAGATCACTAGGCCAGTGATGGTGCCACCCACAAGGGGCCCTCCTCCCTTGATCACTAATTGAGAAAATGCCTTAGAGCTGGATCTCATGGAGGCATTTCCTCAAGGGAGGCTCCTTTCTCTGTGATAACCCCAGCCTGTGTCAAGTTGATACACAAAACCAGCCAGTACAGATAGGATACTGTGTCTTCCTCACAGATGATTTGTGGGGCTAGAAACTGGATCAACGATGTAACTGATATTCTTCTCAAATAGGGGAGGCCTGGAAGGGTTCAGATGCTATGGCCAAGGAAAGGGGAGTCTGAGGTGTTGGGGCTTCCAAATGTGAGGTTTAATCAATAAAGTGAACAAAAGAGCCTGAAGAAACAGGACCATAGAAGGCTACGATGATGGGATGGGGCCAGACAGACAGCACACCCCTAGCCTGGGAACTAGGTGATTGGTGGACTCTGTCAGCTTCCTGAGTTTTTATTGTCCTGTCAGGCAGCAGTGAGTACATGCACAGTGCTCTTCTAGAATTATAGCTTCACAGTGCAGACAGCTAAGAGCATGGGTTTTCTTTTCCAGGTCCAGCTTTTCAGCTCTGAGAGACTGGCAAGTGGGGAAGGACACCATGGGCCCAGACTTTTAGGAACTGTGTTCATCTTTCAGTGCCTCATAAATAGCAACTGTGGGACCATCCCCAGTAGGGGACTTAAGGTGATTGCCTTTCAGAAAGCCATTGGCAGAGAATGTGGTATAGAGTAGTCATCACACTCATTTTTGGGAGCAGCCAAGACATTGAAAGGAGAAATTTTTGCCTCCAACAGTGAATTTTCTCTGAGCCCAGCTCTGGCTGAGACCAGCTAGTCATGTGTGAGAAAAGATGTGAGCACTGCAGGCATGCACAACACTGGTGTGTGGAGTACCAGGTCAGCTGCACAGCACTGGCGTGTGGAGCACCAGCTCAGCTGCACAGCACTGGCGTGTGGAGCACCAGCTCAGCTGCACAATACTGGTGTGTGGAGCACCAACTCAGCTGCACAGCACTGGTGTGTGGAACACCAGCTCAGCTGCACAGACTGGTGTGTGGAGCACCAGCTCAGCTGCACAGCACTGGTGTGTGGAGCACCAGCTCAGCTGCACAGCACTGGTGTGTGGAGCACCAGCTCAGCTGCACAGACTGGTGTGTGGAGCACCAGCTCAGCTGCA